>NW_009259117.1:1628842-1709390 GCF_000687185.1 Egretta garzetta | reverse complement strand
GGAAAGAAGGGAGAAAAATGCCTGACGTTTAACTGGTGTGATCCTTCTTCGTAATGCTCACCAGACAGTGGAGGAGAAATGGGTATTCAAGTGATTGAGGAGGATGACTTTGGAAGGAGACTGTTATGCAGTTGCTAGAGAGCAGTGGGAGTGAAGAGTAACAGGGATAGAAACAGGAAGAAAAAGAAAAACCTGCTGCTATAACTACATCAGGCAGGTTACCATCCAAGTTCTAGGACCGTAAGACAGGAATTTGACATTAGTTGTCTATTAGTTGCATGCCAAGTGGACCCCTGATCTGTGACTGTGGCCATGATGCAATATAAATTAAAACAGTTGTAGCAGTGTGATAAAACAGAACAGGTTTATGACTAACTACATTGGTTATAAACACTCTCAATTGGAGAGTTGATCCGTCTCTCTTGAAGAATACTGGGACAAGGAAGAAATCTGAATTTTCAATGCAGCTACAATAGCATGTCATGTAAATCAGTACTGGCGTTCAGCTGGCATCCCAGCTTGCCAGAGAAAAGAATATTGTTATGTCTTAAGGGTCAAATAACTTAGACATAATGTCACAGTAATATCTGTTGGTGACGTACAAAATCCATTCATCTAGTATGTTCAGCCATGCATTAAAACTCCCATGCTTACGAAAAAAGCATTACAGCAGGTGTTACGAGAAGCATAGATTTAAATTCTTAGAAAGGTGCATTAGAGTTGATACCTTTTGATGTGATAAAAGAGTGAGACCATTCCTAATTTTAAAAAGCATGTAGCTAATCTTTTACAGAGCCCTTCATGGGGCCCACATGGACAGCAGAGACATTAAAACCAGCATTATGGCAGGAACAAATTGCTGCAAATTCAGTGACTAAATGAAGTTGTTATGGCTGATAACAAGGACTTACATGACTTTTTTTTTTTTTTTGCTTAGCTGTGCTTTTTTATGTCTCAGCATTATAAGCTATGCTTATGGGAAAGGAAGAGGCAGCCATGAGCACTGCACTTCCTGGCTTATGGCAGAGACTCCAGCTCAGACAGTTGCCAGCTGCCAAAAGCTGGAGTGATTGTGGTGTGTCTTGTTTTTAAGCTTTTCTTAAACCTCCTGTCTTTTACAAAGGATAATTGGTTCACTGGTCCTTTGATACAACTCGATTTACCAATTCTTGTGTTGTTTTTGGGTGGCATGTGGATATTTTGTTTTACCTGTACATCCAGGCTAGTTTCAAGTGAACCTGAACAGGCCTGTTTTGTATTGATGGTCTGTTAAAGCAGATGTAAGAACAGGTAAAGATGTAATCCCAAACTAGATGATAATTCACAGAAGGTCTGTGTGTTCCTTTACTTAGAAGAAGGAGGTGACACATCGGAAAAGCCTAAAGCCTTTTGCTTGCAGTTACATTTACTGAATTGGAATAGCAAATTTGAGATTTATTCTTAAACTTTTCTATGCTACATGCTAATAGTTAATTAATATTTTGCTAGATTTAAATAGCTATTTAAATCTCTTCTGGCAAGGTGCATCTAAATTATTATTTCGGTTATTTGGTACTGTAATAAAATCAGTGGTATATGAAAATAACTGGTTTTTCATTTTGCCAAATATTTTTGTGTTGACATGAAGTTACTACAGGGAAATTACTACATATCCAATGCAAAAGCATTGAAGTTGGGTGAACTTTTTGCAAGCATTGAGGCAAACAGTGAGGCACCCATATGTCTACTGCTGCTCAGAAAAGCAGCCACTGTTTTGAAGACAGTACCGACCTGATTTCATTCCGAATTTTGAACCACTTTCAAATGTTTCACCTTCACTTAACTGAGATGATTAAAAGCTGGTGGTGTAAACGGAAGGGTTTCCTATCTCCATTCTGACTGGAACCATCCACTTCTTTTGCTATTTATAAAGGCAGTGTGCCAGCTTTTGAAAGACGAGCACCTAGGACCTTCCGATCCAAGGGAATGAAAAAGAAATCTGGAAAAGGTCTGAAAGTTGCTAGAACTCTGTAATTCCTTAGATGGTTTTAAGCGTGACATGAAAATAAGACTTCCCCATAGAGAGAAGTAGCCAGTCAGGGAGGGAAGTGAGTCAGTGCAGTGGGGCGAGGAACGACTGCGGGGCTTCTCAGTGCCAATAATGAAGGGGTTTAAAATGTAAAATTAATAGAATTGAACATCGCACATTGAAAGGCCTTTGAGTCTTCCCATCTCCCTGCTAATGCAGAATTTATTTCTGCATTAATTATGTATAAAATTGTGATTCTTACTGTACTGAAAAACTGCTAATGGAAGAAAATTAAAGATATGTTGAGTAGCAGGAAAACATGTTTTTCCAAGACTGAGTTTTGTCTACTCAAAACTATGCTTATACAGCATAGCATGTTCCTAGAATTTCTTGGCTTGTTGGTAATTTTAAGTATCTGCTGAAGTTTCCTAGTGGCATTTACATCTCTGGTCCTAATATCATGGAGGGAAGAAAAAGAAAGCAGGTATCTATTTTTCTTGCCTTCTACTCAGTAATTTCGGTAATTGCAGTTTTTTACTTCCTGGTCCCTCTAGAAACATAGCAAGCTCCCTTATGCAGAAAAGACAGATTGCTTTCTTTTTTAAGGACAGGAAAAATAAATAAAATTGTGCACTGACCTAATTCACACTGATAAACCAGATGCTTAAAAATCTGAGAGAATCAAAGAAGAGTATGGTGATATATGTCTGGTTGTTGTTTGCATCTTTATCTGAATTTTTTCTTTATCAGTGCTCTAATAATACTGAGGAAAGTGTAATTTAAGCGTGAGACGTTGACTGTAACATACCATAGGAACACATTGTTCTAATTTTACATTTCTTATTATAGTCTTCAAATACATCACACTCATTTTAACAAGCTTTTAGCATGTCATTTAATAATAAGTGGGTGGTGGCACAAGGACAAAACTCAGCAGCTTAAATTCTGGGATTTGAGGTCCGAATTTGTTAACCTATTCCTGATTGTAAGGCCTACGTGAAAAGATAAATTTCATGCTGTTTCCGAAGGATTTAAAAATTCTGACCTCCCCTCTCCTAAGAGAGAAACTGGATATCAGAATAAATAAACGTTATGAATTGACTCAACACCCAGAGGTGGTCAGTGTTCATCCCTTAAAAACTCATCCTTCTTGTTAAGCAGGGTCACGCAGAGCCCATTAGAATGCAGTAGATGTGCTTACTGCATCTGAAAATCTTGGCTAATAGCTCAAGTTCATTCCCTGTGCTGCCAGACTGGGAGCAGGCAGAGCGCACAGCTTTGTACATTCACCAAAGGGATGGAGAAGGATGCTCCGGGGCAGCCACCGGTTTATTTGTGTGACCTCTCCCTCGCAACATTGAAATGGCACTACTTGGCCTTTTCACCTACTGGGTAAAGTTAAATTTTATAACTATAAAGCCTAAATGGAGTCCAGGCGTTTTAATTGTGACTAGTCAGTGACTCTGGCTTTCTTAACCATCCAAGTCCTTTCTATGATCCCAAAGAACGTATAGTTACTGAAAAATGCGAAGATCGTTTATTTATAGGCAGTATTATGCAAAGCCATGGATAAGAGAAAAATGGATTTGGCTCTTAGGAGAACTAAGTCAAGTTATTCACTTAATAAAAATAACAATTTTAAGTGACCTGCTGTGTAAAGGATTGTTTTTAGAGTTAGCATCCTACTGGGTTGCACAGCCTTGTTGCATGGGTATGTGTAATGTAATTGTTTCTCTGCAGTCATTCCGAGATGCTGAGCATTTTAGACATCTCTTAAAAACCCAACCCCTGGGGTATGTTCATAAGATTGTGATGAAGGTATCATCAGCGTATACGGTATCTGTAAAACAAGGTTGATAGAGATGCACCACCTCCATCTGTCTGTACTACCTCTTGGAGGAGGTGTGAGATGGAAAGCTTTTATTATTCACTGTAGAAGGGTATCTCAGGAAGTCACTAATGTGCAATAATATGATACTAAATGGTGTTCTTCTGGGGTGAAAATGTTAGTTGTTTGCTTACATTTGCCAGGTAAATTCACTCTCGTGTCTCCAGCATTGACAAATAGAAAGTCTTGAACTGCTCTGGGTAATTCTTTCTAATTTTAATCATGTTGACATAGTGAATTGTTGTCTATATGCTAGTAAAAACAAGAGGTGATATGAAGAATAATAGCTATTCCTTTCGAATGTCTGCCTTTTCTTCGTTTACCACTTACATATGGTTTTACATGTTATTACTTCTCTATACAATCTGTCTATAGCAATGAAGCCTGCTATATTGTCTGGCTACAGAAGTAGCCAAATCAAATAACGTTGAAAACTGCTTTGCTGTTAAACCCTTTTTTCAGATCCCACGGGGTTTTGACTCTGCACTGGACCTTCAGCTATATTATATATGAAACAATATAAGGAGAGATTTGGTAGGGTGCCAAATAATTTATATTCTTGTTGTAGTTTCTGAGACCAATTGCAGGGATGAGCCAGATTATACCCAGAGCAGAATGATATTGTTGGCAGAAGTATAATTAAGTTGTAGCCCATGTATGTCTCCTGTTTGTCACACATTTCCATTTCTATGAAACAAGTCTGTTATAAATGCACATAGTGCATTTATAAACTAAACTACATGTCCTGTCTTTGTAGCATTTCAGACCTTCCTTGGGAAAGACGACGTGTCTCATGAAGTAGAAGAAGTTTTGGCAGAGTCTCGGGTCCAAAGAAACACCAAGTTAGTGACAGTACTTCAGCTCCTGAGAACCCGCGCTGTGCGTTGGCAGGTCATTACCGTGGTCATCACCATGGGCTGCTACCAGCTCTGCGGACTAAATGCTGTAAGTGTCCTTCTTCAGGCCATGGCATCTCCTGGGGCGCTCCTTTCTTTCTTTTTGATACAAGGTTTGTGCTATACCATTTGGCAACCTCTATGACTTCCTATTTTTGGCTGTTTCTTATTAGTAATGATTTTGTTACACCAGCATGTGGTAAAGGTCCACAGAAAGCTGCATTGTTTGGGATTTTTTTTAAGCAAAAAAGCAGGGGAAGCTATGTTGGGTTAACTTTGGAGGAATACATGAAAAGGTAGCACAGATCAGCAAAGAGTGTGCAGCTTCTGCTTCTGATACTCAGATTCTCTGTTCCTGTTCAGTTAAGATCTGGTCTGATAGGTAAACTTGCTCTTCAGTAGACATTTCTGCTTGGATTAATTCAGTTTTGTACTTAAGCAAAAGTTCCTGTAAGTGATTTTAAGAGGTTGCACTGGGTGTTTGATTTTTGTTGTTGTTCCATACAATTTGAAGAATAAGCTGTGTTTCAGTATGCCTTTCTTGGAAAGTGGAGCAAAAGAGGAAAAAAGGCACAAACCAGTCAATAACAAGAAGTCTTGCTGACCATTAATGTGTCGGAGGCTAATAGATATCAAAGTCTCCTCTTCCATCTGTCTGAGCCTATGGCATCACCTAGGAGAGGGTCACAGGACAATTTAGATTGGAAGGAGGTCGTATGGTCCAACCCCCTGCCCAAAGCTGGACTGACTTCAGGGTGGACTCAGGCTACTGAGGGCTTTGTGCAGGTGAGTTATAAATGTCTCCAAGGTTGAGGAGTCCACAACCTCCCTGGGAAACCTGTGCTGGGTGTTTTCACCACTTACACTGTGAAAAGCATTTTCTTTATATCCAGCCAGAACTTTCCTTGCTGCAGCTTGCGACATCAGGGTTAGATGCTTTACATTGCACAACACGGATGTTCTTATGAAGCGCCTCAGAGCAAAAGGGCTTTTTGTCATAGTTCAAAGGCGTTAATTGCTTATGTATATGAAAGGCAGTACTACCGCTGCTGAAAGAAGCTCTCACTGTGGCTTTGTGCATTACAGTATCCTTCAGCTATTTTTTTTCCCCCAGGGCAGTGATAAGTAAATGCTTCTGAAATCCAAGACAACTAGTTCAGGCTTATCTTGGGTATCTCTGTAGCTTTAAAACTCCTAATACAAAGTAATTTGTCCAAGACTGTTAGAGAGATTAATGCAATTAGAACTCTGGTATCTAAAAGTTTTTAACAAAATACTAGGAGGAAGCTAGAAGATTTTTTAGTTGTGTGGAGTAAACTATAAAAATTTTTGTATAGGTGGTGTTTTCTTCTAATTGTAGGATTTCAGTGCTAATGGCAGGCTATTTTGTTCCTCATCGTGGATACTTTTTTAAGAAAAGAAATGGAATTGTCTTGTCATCCAGTCTTTCTAAGATTTATCAATGTATAAGTGAAATAAAATGACTCTTAAAGTAAGAAACAGACTGTTAAAATAATGAAGCATATTGCTTAAAAAAGAAGAGAATGCCACAGCTAAATTTTCAGGGGAAAGGGTTTTGTGGCTTTGAGGATGTTTAATAGATGATGGAAATTGTCTGGTATCCCATGGTAGAACAAGCCACACTTTTATAGCTTGAGGGGAGGCGTGGAGGGATAGTGAGATATGTCCAGTCCAAAATGAACACCAGAATTGTTTTAAAGTGTCGTTAGGTGGCCACTTTGTGAAAATGCGCCTCAGAAAACCTCTTCTTGTCAGGAAACCTGTGTATTAAGTTGGCTGGTTTAAGCCTTACCTTTTTTTTATTATTACTTTGTTTCTCCTCCCATATAATGCCACTAAACATGAAAAAAAACCTATTCACACAAATTTATATTCTGAAATAGATTTTTTTAAATAGTTCATCCAGGAAAAACAAACAAAGTATAAGAGAGGTCAAGAGAAATAGTTGTACCAGTTGATTAAGAGACCAGGTTTCAATTCCTTGTCTCTTCTGCGTGGCTTTCCTGGCTGATCTTACTCAAGTCACCTGAAGATTAGAGGGCAGGTACAGGTGTGACAGAACCTGCTGACCCCGGGTCTTGGTTAGCCTGGTTGCATCTGAGCTAACCTGCTGGGTACGAGCCAGCGTCAGCAAGGTTTAACTGCCTGCAGACGCTTTCTTCTAACTCGCAGCTCCCATAATTTGCTTTGTCTATAGTGCCCCGTTAGTCAGTCTGGTCTCTTCCACAACTACCATCTGGGCAGGGCATATGGGAAAGTTGGACTTCTTTCAGGCGAGAGTCTCAGGTCAGTCTCCGGGGAAATTACCAACTGCTAGACTTCTGTAATCATCCTGCTGGTATCTGGGAACACTTGCTTCCTTTTAAGGTTTTTACTTTACCATAAAAATTTGTTCTGCTTAAAACCAGTGCATTTGTTGGTTTCCACACGGAACAGAAATAATGGTGAAGCCTTGATCATATTAATGTATTAAATTATAATGAAATTCTGGACAGTCTGACCTAAACTGACATAAATAAATGAAACTGTATTAGTCTCTCTCTTTTCATCTAATAAAATTTATCCATGATACAAATCGTTCATAATAAATTTATTTATCTTCCGCCATTGTAACTGAGTTCTAAAGAAGACACAAAATGACAGTGAAGTTCTCACTGGTGAACTTTATCCTTTTTCATGTCAAGAAATATACTGTACTACGTAGAGCTTTAAGAGAGTCATTCCCAAGTGGGATCCCTAGGCTTCGGTGGGGTCTGGCCTTAAGGTAGAGGGCTGTATTTCAAATGGCAAGAAATCATGATGGGAATAGGGGTCCATGCAGCAATGCATGTTTTTGTCTGCAAAACATCTACCATAGTGTGTTCTTCACATTTGCTATGGAGAAGACCTGGCATCAGGTAGTGTAGGAAGGGATGAGTATGCAGTGTGCAACACATGGTGTATGTCTGTGGTGTTGCCCATCTTTTTTTTTTTTTTGCTGTTTTCCTGTTGAAGACTTGAATTTCTTAGAAAGAAGTGTATGTAGGGAGCTGGATGAGATATAAAAGGACTGGAAATTTGAGTCAATGCTAGAGGGGTCAATGGTGTGAGAAAGTTTGGGACCACTGATAATGCATAACATGTGCCACTTTAAGCTAAGAGCTTATAGGAGTAAAACTTTATGATAAGCAAAGAAAGCAACTTTCATGCAGCTAACTGTAATCTACAGACAAGAATGCTAAAATGTTACCTCCAAAGTCACAGAAATCAGACTGTTCCTCATGGCAGCTGTTTAACTGACCAAAGTGGCGAAGTTTTACTTGAGCCTGTGAAGCAGCAGCAGCCCACCATGGACATAGGAAGCCAGATTTCCCTGTGTTGATTTGGACTCGACAGTAGTTGTTTCTGTGGTTTTGGACCTTCTGCCCTATTTTCCATTCCATTCTTTCATTCCAAAGCTTTTAGCATAATCATTAGTTAATTTTGTTAGCTAATGAAATCATTAGCTAATAAAAACCTTGTCAGAAAAAGAACTTAAATGAAAGTAGCTATCATTAGCCTAGAAAGTTTGTCTCAGTAATATCCTAGAGCAATGCATTTCCCTGTTTAATGACACACAGGCTGAAAAACATTCACTTCTGTTGTTTTGAAATGCGTACATCTTGTTATTTTTTTACCCTGATTTATTTTTGTGCTGCTACGGAGCCTAATAAGACAGTGAACTTCATCCTGTCTTTGCTCTGCCAGTTTTTTGATCTAGCTGGTTTACTGGCACTCTTAGCATCAATGGTCAGTCATGCTCTTCTGTGAGACCACTTGTGAAACGTCTTACGTTCCAGTTGTTCCATTCGGACAAATTGCATTCAGGACTTGTCTGATTAAGAGGCGCTTTGGCCTCTTTCTTCTCTTTCAAGGTCTGCATACCTGCAATATCACCATCGTTTTTAGAAGCTCTACCTGCTATGTAAAACTGATATTAAGAATGAAACACCTAAATTACATGGTTTCTAACTTTCATTGCATGAAATTTTCAATCTTGTAACTTGTCGTATATTACTTTTGTCATGGTTTTGTGCTACCTTGAGTTCCTATATACTGGATAGGAGTATGGGATGTGAATAGGTTGTCAGAGTACTGGGTCCCCAAAAATTTATCAGTGGGCATAAACATTTCAGTGGGAATTGGGAGCTGATCCTTGGTTTTGCTTCAGTGTGTGCTCTGTATCAGCAAGGCTAATGAAATGCACAGTTAACACCAGCGCACGCTGCGTGAAGGAGGATTACTTCATACAGAGAAGTTTGCTTCTATCGCTTACTGTCACTGCGTCTATTCTGGTGAGAGCCAAGGTGCCAGCAGGAGGCATAAAAGTCTTCAGTCAGCTTTTCTTTATCTGCAAGGTGTTATAGCTGACTTCTTAGTACTTGGTATTTTATTTTACTTTTGGTTTATGTAAGATGAGTTGGATTTTTCTCTTCGGTCTGGGACAAGCCGCTTTGCTGAAGGGCTAGTTGGGAATTTAGAATTACTTTTTTTTTTTTTTTTTTTACAAAGCTGATGAGTTAGTAGCTTGATGAACAGATGCAGCATGTGCATAATACACTGGCACGCAGCAGGGCTTTCTCCATGAGATCAAAACGCTTCCATTCATCAGACAAGTCTTTTCTTTAGCTGTGCTTGCCCTGTTAGGGCTAGTCACATGGACAGCATATGGGGAAAAAAATATCACTGCTACTTTTATGCTTAGTGCCATTATTATCTCTGGCTTTCAGTTTTGTTGTCACAGGTAATCAGCTGTAGTTTAGAACTTTATTTTCTTCAGATAATCAGTTGTTTCAATTGTTTTTCATCTTCTGTAGTAAATCAGTTGGCTTTTCTCTCTCCAAGGCAGTCTCTACTTGTTGCGTCCTTTGGGCAGCCAAAATCATTGGCTAGTTCTTTATTGTCACCTTGAGTCCAATGGTATGGTTTTCAGACTTCATCTGTGATGTGAGTGGGGCTTTGATACTTACCAGACTTGTTATTTTAAAGTATTACCACTATATAGTCTCTCTGGATATCATCACCACTGCATACGGTTTTACTGACCAAACACAAAAGTCTTCGTCTAAGCTGGTAGCCCCATACTCTCTGTGTTTCTCTCCAGTAGTGACAGCTCCTTCTGGCCAATGATTCATTTCATCCTAAAAGCAGCTCTTTTGCTTTTCACCAAGCAACTCTCACTCTAAAAGTATCTTTTCTTTCTGCTGATAATAAAGAGAGATTAGGGTGATGGCTTGACTGCAGATGTCCATGCTGCAGTGAGGTTAAAGTGAGATAAATCTCACACCTTCTGTCCAAAAAGGAGCAGGTTCTGCAGTGCCTCTCAGCATCTCTTTCCTGTTCTCTCCTCTTTTGTTACCTACCATTGAAGTATTCCGTAAAGCCACCCAAAGCTGCTTTTTAACCAGTGTAGCTCAGCCACATGAAATCTATTTGTATCCTCTTGTTCAAGCTTAAAGTGAGTTTCTTTGATTTACTCCTAAGTGAATTAAGGTAAATTGAGTTAAAGCTGCTTGTAATTCTGCCTGGGTCTGCAAGCAGTACAGCTGTGTTGTGACTAATGCACCTGAGGTTTGCACCTTCCCTTCATTTGTTGTCCTGCCCAGCCCTTGGTCATTTGGGAGTGCTCAGTTTTTTAACAAGTCTGGTCTCTGGCAGATCAGATGCTCGAACTGAACACCAGTATATTGTAGTTCAAGCCATAATAATTAATAACTCATTTTCTTCTCTCTGATACAGATCTGGTACTACACAAACAGCATCTTTAGCGAAGCTGGGATCGATCATGAAACAATCCCCTATGTTACCCTAAGTACTGGTGCTGTTGAGACTGTGGCTGCTGTTTTTTCTGTAAGTATGGTTATAAAAATCCATTAATGTTCTTGATATTTATGTTACTGATTTTATTTCCTTATACAGGTTAAAATATAAGCAGAATAGTATATTGAGGATTAAATGTAATGGCTGATAAAGCAATTGAAAATGTTATTTTTAGGTTTAATCCTAAACCTGGTTTTGTGGCTTGGGAATTTTGTTTTAAGAAGATGCTCTCTAGTTTTAGTTGTATAAAAGGAGCACAGAAAGTTGATGTATCCTGAGGTGCTTTGTATGAATGAAGAGCAAGAAGGCAGGAACAACAAGGCCCAAAGTATATTAAGTGATGACTCATAAATGATTTCACCTGGTAGGATGACTTTACCTGGTAGCAGTTTATTCGCATCTCAGAGCCTTCTTCTGTACCTGCTGGGAAGTCATTTAAAAATATGGGAGTAAATGTTTGTAACTCAGCTCATTGGAGAAGCAAGCCAGCCACTAGAGCAAGGTTGTCCCATTCTGCTATCTCATTCACCGAGGGCAAGCAAGCATCCTTTCATAGCACTCTTAAGCAGGTTGTGTACCTCTGCTATGCACTGAACGTAGAAGAAGATGTTAAGAGAAAAAACTATCCATGCACATTATTTTCTTTGCTATTTCAAACTGGAAAAGATGGGGAAAAAATATACACTAAATGAGCAAGCCAACCTGAAAGTCTTAGTAGGTGAATACACAATTATTTGCTAAAGGAAATACGTTTCTGTTTGCACTGCAATAAATCAGAAACAATGGAGAGGTCTTTGGAATGAAAAGTTGCAAACAAGCAAATACTCTTTCTTAGATTTTTTTTTTTTCTTCATATATTCTATACCAACTGTATTTGCACAAGACTGGGCACACCACAGAAGCATTTTTAAATGTCATAAGAATGATTTTGGTAAAAAAGTCTTTTCCAGTGGCAGAGCAACTGCTTATGACCTATAAGATGTTAAACTAAATCCAGCTATCAAGTATATTTTCTTATAGTCTAGGACATAAGGACACTCAAAGGTCACAGAGGTCTTCTTTTGATCTTTGTGAATTTCCACAAATCTATTTTGGGGTAAACCATCTTTTATTTTTTTTTAATTTAAGGGTTGTTCTTTTTAATAGGTGGAAATAGTGAAGTATGGAAATCCCTACCTCTTACAATTTCTTCTTTGTGATACTGCAGAAATGCTTCTTTGTTTAAGATATAGGTAAAAATAATAATGATAATTCTACCAGCGATTTAAGTGAAGAATACACCTCTCTCTTGTGGAAACGGATGAAAATTACATGGAGATGATTCCATGATATTAAAGCCATTCTATAAATAGGGTCTGTCATCTTTTCAGTTCCTTCTGTGCTACCAGTTCGCGGGGCTTATCCAGAGCACGCTCTTCATACATAACGAGGTGGATGTGTCTGCTTTGGTTCCTGGTATGTGTGGTAACTTTTTTTATGCCCAAAAGGAGTGTTTGTAATACTTTTTCTGTTTAAGCTACTTGCTGTGCCTCTGGAAATGCTCGTGTATTAATATCTCTCCTCCCTTCAAGTTTGCTCTTTCAGTTCAAGAGAAATGCTGCTTTGTAGCCTTAATTTTATTTCAGCAATCTTCATAAATGTTTCATTGCTGCTGTTTAAAGGAACAACAACATGATTCTTCAGTTGAAGGTTTTGCAGCTTCTCATTTCTAAAAGTAAATTCCTCTAAATTTTTCTCATGCCTAGAACTAAGGATGGGGTGATTTCCTCTGACTCTGAACCTCTCAGCTGCTCTTTTTGCCTTTTTTTTTTAAATGTATTTGACAGCATTAAATATTAAGTCAGGTGCATATGTCTTATGTATTAGAGGGAAGAAAGGAAGAAGCAGAAGAGAGCAAGGGGAGAACTTAATTTTCCTGGTATTTTTTTAATGTATTATGCTTGCTAGCAGAAACCCAATTTTACTAACAGTAAATTCCAGGATCTCAGTAGATATTCCTATCAGTAACTGGAATCATGTACCATCTCTGATCATTATACGTATGTTAGGTGGTCATGAGACTCTGTGCCTCAGTAAGAATACCTGGGGTTCATCCATTGATGATCCCCTTATGAATGCTAAAGGAAAAGATTGAAATAGATACATTTCACAGAGAAGCAAAGTAATATTTAGGAGATAAAATATCATTCAAACTGTGGAAAATTTTGAAAGTCTGCCTTTAATGTGTCTCCTGGGAGCATCAGCATTAATAGTAACAATCTTGATGTGTTCCTTGAGGAAGGGCAAACAGCATCCCATCTTTTTTGTAGCTCTGTGTTGCCTCAGCTCATTTGATATGCCTGCTAGTAGCATGCTTTGCCTACAGCTCCATCCCTCTTCTCTGGAGCAAAAGCCACATAAACAAGACATTGAAAAATGAAACATGTGCATCGTTGTTTTCCTGTCATTTATATAATTTGGCTGCAACTCCTGCTTACACCATCACTTCTTAGTTTACTTCATGAAATTCTTGTGTTGCAGCATTGCATACTTGGTGCCCTGGCTTCTCCCTGGGGAGCAATAGAAACTTTCTGTATGTTTTTTGGTTAACTGTAGACTTCTCCACCCATTGTACTGCACACAGATTCAGTTTAGAGGACTGGCTAGACAAGCTACTTGTTAATGAGAGGGCCCATTAATTTCTATTTGCTTTTGAAGAAGTTTGATATCCTCTGGAATGCAATACTAAATAGATTTCCTACTCATAGACGTGTCACAGCAGTAAGTTACCTCACCTGATGCCATGCTTTAAAGCAGGATGGACTATACATAAATAACTCCCTGGTAAATACGTGTTTATTAGAAGTCTGTTCTTTAAAGTCTACAGTAAGGGGACTCCACAAACTTAGTTATTCTTTAGTAAGATTGGTTAGTGTGGCTTTTCTGTAATTTTTAGTATCTGAGGTTAATTTAATTTAGTTGTTGACTTACTCTTAGAAGACAGAAAGAACAATTTGCCAGGGCTTCTTATTGGCAAAGCAACAGGCTGAATGGAAAGGGAGACAGAAGTAAGCGTGTGAAAAGGTTCTTCCCCCTCTTGCTCCATGAAACCAGCATAGAACAAAAGGGAATGTTATTCAAATTAAGCCTCCCGTGCCCAATTTTGCCATCTGTGGCACCAGATTTGGTCCTTATATAATGTTCACAGAAAAAGATTAGCTATGGCTATATTAAGATTACACCTTGAGCATCTCCCATAAGGTGATGCATCAAGGTGTTACTAATGTGCCTTCCAAAGCTTGTGACAGAGGAAAGCCGTGTGAAGCCTGGAATTGGTTAAAATATAATTCAGTAGTAGACCAGAAAAGAATATAGGAAATCATTTGCAGTATCACACAGAAATCAAGGAAGCCAGCTTTCTTAGGTGAGATGATGAATTCTGCTTTGGGATGTCATGAAAAGGGGCTCTCAGACTTCTGTGTTTCTTTAAACGTTAATAGACGGTAGCATACAAGAAGGGATTCCCTGCTTAGGGTGTGGCACATCCTGAAACAAGGGAGCTCCAGACACTTCAGTAAGTGTCCTCATCCCTAACACATTTCCTCCATGGCATCCAAAGGGTAATGCAAGATATCTCCGTTGAAACCCTGTGGCTCTCCTGGGGTCAGAACAGGAAGAAATACATTGCGGTGACAGCCAGTGGAAAAAAATGGGGTGACAAATACTTTCAGCTCAAGGGTTCTTAGGAAGTTTTGCTATAATTTGATTTTTAGTAAGACTTTCAATGCAGTCCCATGTGACATTGTTCGCACTAGGTCAGAATCAGCCTTCACCTACCCATAATCCCCAATAGGCTGTAAGTAGGGAAGAGTACAAGAATGGGTCAAACATGGCATTTTCCCCTTTTGCTCCCCTCACCCTGACAAGCTGTTGCTCAAGGAGTACCAGAATTAGAAGGTAATATCTTAGTCTTCCAATTGCCTTGATAAGAATTTTTTCTTTGAATTTGTCTAGTTACTTTTCATCTTTTGTATGTTTTTAGAAACCACAGATACATAAAGCAGTGAATTTCACAGTTTACGTATCATATGAGAAAGTCCCTCATGTTGAGATTGGAGAGTATAAGGTACAGTAGCTGTGGGCTGGATGGTTGGCTCCCTGCAAAACTTCTTAGGGAGCAGCAATCAACACTTCACTGTCATACAAAGAAATATCAAGTGAGATACTGTGGTGGTTTGCCCTGGATCAATTAATTATAAAAATATCCATTAATAATATGGTAGAGGTAACAAAGAGCCTTTTATAACTGACTGTGTCATCCAAAGTCTCCAAAGGGAGAAACTCAAAAGTATTTGAAAAAACTGTAGAAAATCATAAGAAATTGGACATGTGGCCTGAAATCGGTAAGATGAAATTCAGCAAGGAAAGGTACCCACTTTGGGAAGGAAAAAATCATATGCACAAATACAAAATGTCATGTGGAACTGTGTCAAAAGGCTGACTGAAGTCAAAATCTATCATGTTTTTCATTTTCTTTCTATCAACTCAGCTGCCACCCCAATAGTGAAAGTAGTCACACCAATCTGCACTGAGCAAATCTGTTTTGACTGTTCTTATCACCTTACTCTCCTCTAACTGCTGTCAGACGGTTTGATCCGTTAATAATTCATCCTAGTGTTTTAGTGGGGCAGGAAAGCCAGACCCTGTCTTCCTTCTCCCTGCATAAAAGAAGATAGGTGCTCCATCTGGCCAGATCCAGAGCTCCCACGCATTGCTGTTGACTCGCAAGATTTCTGGGATTTTCATTAATCATCATTATGAAAGCCTCATTTTAACTAATAAGTTGTGAGGTGAAAAAATAGTCTTTGGTCAATATGCTACTGCATGTTTTGGGGGGAAAAAGTTACCTGGCAGCAAAGACTGTTAATTTTATCCAAGAGAAATATTTATGCAGCTCATCGTCTATAATTTTTAAGAAGCCATAAGTAGTTGCCTACATGAGCAAACAGCTGGCTTCCAAAATTGCCTACCACACTAATTTGTTTGGCCAATATAAAATTTCAGTTACATGATTTTTTAGATGATTTACATACGCTTTGCTGAGTCCTATGAAAGCACTGCTAAATATGTCTAATAAGTGAAATCCAAAAAACTACTCAGTGATTCATTTGGAATATAAGACACTGAATTCTTTTAGATGCAGGGAGTCACTAATTACTCCCTAGTCACAAATTCATCCTCATTTCAGATCTCAAATGTAAATGCGTGCAAGCTTTATGGAGCAGATTTGAGTGGAAAAATACTCGGATTTATGTCACTGTATTGGGCAAAATGTGAGCAGAAAGAATCAGCAGTACAAAAAAGAGATACTGACCGAGCAGCTTTCCAGACCATGGTCTTTGTCGATGGTCAGAATACATGTGGGCACGTTTTCACTGCAGGGTGAATTGCAGAGTGTGACTGTGTTAATGCATGCTACCTTAATCCACAAGTGGTCAATGGGATCGGTTTTAGATAAAGACATTATTTCTTCTTAATAATTTTATTACACTTGGGCTCTTGGGTAGACAAACATTACACGTGTTGAAGTAACCATGTAGTAGTGCCTTCTGGGAGAACAAGTTTCCTTATGGAGACCCAAGAAATAGTGGGTTAGAGACTGCATTTGTGTAGTACAAATCCTTCTGCAGGATATATTCAGAAATTGAAAGTTTTGAAGACTTATCTCTTGCTTTTGCGTATTAAAAAAAAATTCGTTTTGAGTAGGTTTTTTCCACAGTCTCTTCAAGGCGATCTGCATCATCAGGGCATTCAAATACCATCATTAGAAAATACAGCACCAACCATGGTAATCTGTCATAGATTGAGATCAAGATCTAGTCTAGCTTTTGTAACATGAACCTGACACAAGTCAAAACTTAGTGCTTTTAACAAATAAATCATCAACAGGAGGAGCTTTGCTTCAAAAATATCTACGATTTACAGAGATATAATAGGAATAAGGTAATGGGGTTTCTTTGTGCTGCCCTAAGGGCTGTTCCCAGGCACTGCTGAGGTGAAAGCAGCTGGCTAGAGCGAGTCCCTGCCTAGGTTACATCTTGGTGGTGCTGGTCTGGCAGGCACTGAGTGTGAAGACCCTCTTCTGTGAATGGAAAATTTCACTGCCAAGTGAAGCTGATTAAGGATTCTTTACTACAAAATAATTTAGACTGAGCTTAGAAGCTTAGCAATCAATTCCACCCTTTGCTGACAGTAATGGCTAGCCTGGTAACTATAGAAGATGTGTAGGATCTTATCCTGTCATGGCATTAACACAGATACAGGCAAAGGGATGTGAGAGTCAGGGTAGGCACAGATTTATTTAAGGCTTGTGCTTATGGGGTCAAACTTGGTGCTAGGCTGCTAAATTCCAATTTAGGTACTTAAATAAAATAACCCATTTCTTTGTTTTACAACTGTATAATTCATACAGTAGATAAATGGATATACATAAAAGTATGAATCAAAAAGCAATTTGTAATCCTCAGTCTTCTGTTCCTCTCCTCTTTCCTGCGCGCGAGATACTACACATTGTGTCATAAACAGAGCTGGCAGTGATATGAATGTGGTTATCCATTTTAATCCTGCTATTTAAAATGGAAATAACACAGAGTTAGCGTGTCAGTCTTACTCAGACCTATATCCAAAATACGTGAGAAAAAAAGTTGTGGCTACTCGATGTCGGCATATAGATCAAACTTCTTTACAGAGCTGAGACATCAGGAAAGTCTAATAGTTTTCTTACTATAATTTAGGGCCAGGAAATAAGTAGAGAGTAGTATTCAGTTACCTCCCATTTGGGCTGTAGAACTTGCTTACACATTCATTTTATCCAGAGAAGCTTGTCTGAAGCTTGTCTGATCGTTTTTAATGCACTTTTTTAATGCACTCTGTTTTCCTTAAGTCACGCCAGTATTTGCAACTGACTCAAGTGAAATGATTGACATTTGCTTTTTTAACTTTATTCACAAGTGTTTTCTGCCAGACAAAAGTAAGTTGTGTGAACTGTTAACTTGGTTTGCATATCAGTTGCCTTATTATCACCAAACGTTTGTGTTGAGAGAATTTTGGTTGCAATTTTGTTTTACACATTTTCAGTAATTTCAGCTGTGTTAATTATCATGACTGAGTATAGGCTTCTACAAATGCATGTTTATGATCACACATAAATAAGTATCAGCCTACACAATTTGGCACATAGCTCAGTGTGCTGTCACAGAAAACAGTTGTAAGTTTCCTTTTTTGACTGTACTTGAGCATATACTGAATTTCTTGTTATTTCATTTACTCTACCCTATAGTATATTTTGACTTGTTATAGGTCTTCAATAGGTAACAGTTACCAGCGCATAGCAGTGGAGCATTCAGAACTATAAATACTTGAAAACTGGTGAATCATCTTCCACTTCTTATGAGTCACAAGCATCTTAGTGGGTTTTGCAAGTTAACAAGTTTTGGATTTGTATAATCATAACTAAAAATGAAGTTGTCTGTTTATAACCTCAAAACCAGCACTTTTTTTTTTCACCAGTGAAACTTGCTGTTATAGAAGACTTTAGGCCTTTCTTTTCAAGTATTTGCTGACACTTCAGAGTTTATCTGAACTTTTTTTTTTCATGAAGAAAAGGGGAATAAACAATTCAACAGAGAAATTTGAGGTACTGATGTATTGTCATAGGTTTTTTTTAAGAAAGCCTCAAAAATAAATCGCATTTCAGTTAGAAATAGACTACAAGTAGACCTAACCAGCTTGACAGCCTGGCTGTTGAAGTGTCTGTGTGCTTAAATGATTCAAAAAACCTTTCTGGCCTTGACTGTGCCTCCTCCGAGGCTTTTCCATTGTGGATTGGCTCCCAGTTGAACAGCTTTGACCTGCCAGTGTGGCCCTGGGATGCTTCTGCATTGCCTCCTGAGCAGCAAAGCCACAGACCCGTGTGTTTCCAAAACCCCCCATGCTGCCTTTCAGGAGACCACAGCCTTGTAACTTATAACCAGGTAGGGAGCGTGGTTGGGATTGTTGTGCTTGGCTTTTCATGAGCTTGATTCTGTGTGGTATCCCATTTCAGCCGAGACTGGTGTGCCTCCTTTGAATCTGTGCCATAAGCAGATGTGTTTTGTTGGCTTGGAACTGGTGATACAAGACGTTGGTCATGCATTTCAACAAATTAGAGGTGTCCTTAGCTTTAAATGGAAGTAGACATTTCTCTCCCCGTAAATGTGCAAGTTAATCATGTCTAATTGAGAAGCTATCCGAGTCTGTATTTCCTAGATTTATTAGTGTTGCCAGTGTACTTAACTTCCTATCAACTTTGAAAATGATTATACGATTCCCAGTAATTCTGATACACTACAGTGTCCCTGTGAATAAGGACAAAATTCCTGCTTATTGTTTCCAGGGAACAAAGTTGGTCCATTCCATAAATCACAAGAAATGTCACCAAGAATTGTAATTGTAAATTTTTGGGGGCAGAAACTGCAGAAAGTGCCCAGAAACTGAAGCATTCAAGTTCCTCATTGCTACTGTAGTAAATAAATAACAATGATGAATGCTTGGGAAAGCTGGCATCAGCTCAGGGAAAAGAATGACTGCACGTGGATTTGCTTTATTTCTTCCTGAATTGTCTCTGAATAAAAAAGAATTTAAATGTATTAGAAACTATTATTCTTTTCTGTAAAAAGGATATGGAGCCTGCAGATCTGCTGTAGCTGTATCTGTGCTTGGCGGCTCTCAGTTAAAACTGGGAGTTCCTCACCAACCCACATAGATTTGCCCAAATACGTCCAGACTACTTATTCCCAATGCATGTAGGCATAAGTGCATACATACATCTTTTCGGAGGACTTAGTCCAAACTGTCCTCCCTTACTAGGGTTTGCTTTTCTTTGAGCTTTACAACTAGAAACCGTCTAGCACTTCTTTTTTCCCCTGTTTTTCTCCGTGTGAGAGCCATCTATGAACCTTTTTCCCTCTTAAGAGAAACATTCATCCCTTTCCCCTTTTTACTAGAAAACCCACCAACTGGTGTAACACCAAGGCTTTTTTAATCATGACCACCAGTCCAGAATTGAAAAAATAAGGGAAATTTCCTGGTATGTCAAATTACATGTGTGGCATTGATTGCTGAACATGTAATTCGTATCAAATCACATGTGAAGCATCTATTGCAGAAGTCTCCATCTTCTTACAGACCCATCAGATAACTTTTCATCCCTCACGACCGTAAAAAAATGTCTCTTTGTTAATTGTATGTGTGGCTGCATGTGTTTTCAAGATGGATTCATTAATCATAGTGAAAAATACTCGGCATCTTGTAGAGGGTTTGACAGTGCAGCAGTTGCAGTTTTGGAACATTTGGACCCTGTGAGCCCAATGTGAAATGTTAATAACATCAGTGCAGGTCTATTTCAAATGCGGCTCTGAAATAAATTCTATTATGGAAGCTGTGGAGACTGTCAAAATGAGTGTATTTCCTCATTTAAAGGAATAAAGAACACTAAAGCTCACCCCAGAGCTGCTTTCTATGTTCTGCAGCATTACGGTGCACATCTCCAGTGTGGGAGTCCGGCTTGGCAGGGCCAGCGTGTTTTGAAGCCTGTCCTAAAATCTGCTGGTGAACCTGATGCTGCGGGAGAAGCACTTGCCACATATGGCGTTTCTTCCTTGGGTGACTTCGTGCTTTCCTTTAACACGTTTCTTCTAGATGCTTGCAGTGGAACGGTGTGCATCATCTCCCAGAATTAAGGGTATCACTCCAGATTTTATTTAAGTTCTCATTTTATCTTTTGCTCGAGGGAGGTGTGAAAGGGGGATTTCAGTCTCCAGTAAATAACGCCATGGCAAACGGTTGTGTGATTCTGACTTCAGGTTATTTGAAGTGATGCATTTCAGGCTTCATGAAATTGTTTTATCCTTCTCTTAAGAAAGCCAACTGTAATTAGCAATTACAGTAGTTATTAACAGGAATACTACATTAGATGTTATGACCTAAAATACATATATTAGCCTATTTTAATGAGTCAGACTAGCATAGAAAAGACAGTTCCATGTTACAGCTTTTCAAGAATCTCTTTATTGTGTTCTGCTCTAGCAGATAAGCATTCAGATTTTGTGATTGCTTTTAATAAAGTTGGTTTGTCTTCAGGTGTTAAATATAAATTCAAAGTGTGTGTGAATGTGCAAGTATCAGTGTTACAATCTCCTGCCTGAGCAAAGTTTTCTGATGGGTGGATTAGTGTTATCTGGCTATTCCAATTACATTAGCTACCCTAGATGATGACTGAATGTTTTTTCCTGTGTTTGGACAAAAAAGAAATTTAAAATAAATTTTAGACTAATAAAAAATTGTTTGATCTATGCTAAAAAGTTTTAATTTTAAGCTTAAATTTTAAGCCTTTTAAGCTTAAATTCAGGGAGATGTTGAAATTAAGAAATAGTGAAAATGTTTGAACTTTTTGACATTTAAAAATTACATATTTTAAGATCATTATTGTAGGCATTTGGTGCAAATTTGTAAGCATTTCAACCAATGTAGAGTTATTTCTCCCTGTCCTAAAAAGATGAACAATAACTAAGAAAATAAACTTTGTGTAGTTATCATCATATTAATTATTTTTATATAGCTAATGTACAGTCCTTGTTTTACTATTAAATTGTTTTGGAAGAATTTTAATATATTAGTAACTTTGGAATCTACCACACTAACGGTACTAAAGTTGAATTTACCACTTGCACATTTTTCTTATCAATATGGTCATATTTGTTTTGTAGGAGGAAATCCAGGCATAAAACTATTAACAAGTACTGGTTTTGATGGTTTCCCATTTTTTTTCAGTGGTTTTAAATAAGAATGCTATGCTGACTTGTTTTTTCAGAGAGGTTGAATTACATAAACATATGAATTACATAAATTGTGAATGCAATTGCAACCACATCGTAGCTGATAAATAGTAAACAATCAACTTCCACGGTTTTGTTTTTGATGTTCATATTTACTAGGAGAACATATAACATGGTCTGAGTTCTTCAGTGCTTTATCAAGAAAGTCAAATGCCACTTTTTCTTTTCCAGGGCTTAGTTATTGAACGGCTCGGACGCAGGCCTCTTCTCATCGGGGGTTTTGGGTTGATGGTTCTCTTCTTCGCAGTACTTACTGTCTCTCTAACTTTACAGGTAACGCTACAGTCACTACATATTTTTACTCTTTTGCCTACTTTAAACACGTGGTGCTCGATACCTGTTCGCCTCAGCATTCCTACATAAGCCAGTCTTTTTAATCAGTTTGACATAAGGATTTGAAAGTCTCTGTTGTTCCTTTGTGAATCTGTTGGTTTCAGTGTACGATGGTTAGCCATAGCAGCTTTTGCATTAAAACACCTTATGGGCTTTGTCACATTCAGTCTCCTTAACTCAAAGATTTGTGCATATCCTGAACTATAGTGAAGGCAGTTTTACCAATAGTTGGGTAGTTTACCCATATTCCGTGTTTTTATCTTTGTAATGCAGTCTTCTTGAGATTTATTTTGTACTTTATATGTCATTCTTAGTCTTAAGCTTGGATGTTTCTTTCCAGTAGAGAATAATTTCCATGTCTGTTGTTTCTTCCAAGTTCCATTTTTGATATTTTTATTGCAAATATAAAGACTTGGCCTTTGTAGAACATATGCACTTAATTTCTCAGATGTTATTAGGAGACATTTCCTCAGCTATTTCAGATGGTCAGAGGAGGATTATTAAACCAATCTAAATACTGACCCTGAGTCATTTTTCCTTGTTTAGCTTCCATTTTCATAACGATGCAATTTCTTTCTGTTCCTGAGGGCTTTTGAGAAGTAAAACTGACTGTCTGCAATGGCATGGATTTGGGTGGTCTTACATCAAGTTGTTTTTCTGCTGTTGTTGATTCCTTGTCTTGCCATTAATTTGACTTTCAAATCTCATCTCTTGGTTGAAGAGAGTCAGTAGTCAGTTGGACTAGCAGGTGTATGCCACACCATTGCAAAGTGTTATTTGACTTACCTGTATGTACAGTACAATAAAGCTTTAGTTCACGAGCCCATCGTGACAACTACAAGTCAGGTCTCCAGAGGAGGGATGTTATTGCAGCAGAATGGTAAAAAATTCTCTTCCAAATCTTTTAAAACCTAGTCTGATCAGTGAGGACCTTCAGCTATTGTAAATCTCTGAAGTTTGTGTGCCTTCCAGTTTTAGTTCCTTTCAGAAGTGTATCAGTCTGTTAAGTATGAGAGATTAGGTATTGCTTTGAACAAAGGACCTGGGGTACAAATAGGCTTGATCTCAGGGGAATTTGTATCTACTGGTTTTCTACCTTCTCTCTCTCCGTGTCTTTAGAGACCTTGGATCTGAGTTCAGACAAGAACTCCAAAATTATTCCGTTTACAATTCCGTTAAAGAACCATTTATAGTTTGTTCTCTTTTCCCTGTACGTGTTGTTTGCACACGTGGCCCTTTTTGTCTGCAAAATCAGATTATGGCTAAAATCCCTGGACTGTGGCTTTCATGTGCTTTGCTAAGGTTCAGATACAGCTGTCCTACTGAAAGGCAGCCTGTCGTCTCTAGACTTCAGCCCAGCCTTTAACTAGGGAACTTTGAAGCTCTATGGGCCATCATAGTTGCTCTTTTTAAATAAGGATGAAATACCTGAGGAGGATGGAGGTGCCGAATCTCTTCAATGGAAAGAAAAACTTTCCAGGATGTCTTGAACTTTAGCACAAGAAGTTTTAAACTTTAAGAGTTGTGACTTCTGTGGTGCAAGAGCTTGTCTGGTGTTTTTCTGTAGGGATTCCACAGAGACCAAAACCTTTAATACAAATTATCTATTAAAATTCTACAGAAATACTGTGATTTTTCTAAAGTAATTCTAGACTAATTTCTGAACTAGAGAAAGAATCATGGAAAACACTATTATCTGTGAGTTTGTTTTGTTTTTTTTTTAATATTGGTGCGTACGGTATACTTACCATGAATGTCCTTTATCTACCCAGAAAACCGTGCATTGGCTTCCTTATCTCAGTATATTTTGCATCCTTGCAATCATTGCATCGTTCTGCATTGGACCAGGTATGTCTATATTTTTTCATGTTTCTTTGTACATCAAAGCATGGATATTTTCACACTGGTACTATGTTAACAAATTGCTTGTAGGGTACTTCACTTTAGCCTTATCTGATGACCACAAGGGTTCTAAGACAGTAAAAGGTGATAGCAACACAAAGCAACAGAAATATTCTCAATAAAAAACCATGTACACATGCATTCCTACTTGGCTGTCAGCATAATTGAGAACTAGTGCCTAAATTGCAATCAGTACCAAATTCAAATGTTAGCTATTATTGTAGGGTTGCTATGATTTTGTGAATCTATAAAAAACACTCAGACTGGAAGTGGAGTGTTTTATTTATCAATGCTTGTGTTAGCAGTTCAATGCCAGTAGGATGCAACTTGGACACTGGTGGGAGAAGAGGACAGTTGTGTGTGGTTTCTTTCTTCTCTTTCTTTCCAAAGATAGAGAAGTGCTGTGTGAGAGGGTTTACACACACTCTTTAGGAAGATGATGGAAACTGCAATGTCCTGATGGTGAAGCTGCTTCTTGTCTGGCAGTTTTTTACTGACTGCATAAATTTCAAATCTGATGCCCTCAGGTAACTGGTTTTGTAGGTTGTAATGAGTTTATCAGATCTATTTCCACAGACCAGTTTTGATTACATAGAGATGGATGCAACTTCTTAGAAAATCCAGTATTTCCAGGTTGTAATTTTTTGTATTTTATTTGATTTAACACAGAATGTGTTTAAGGTATATAAAAAAAAATAAAGCCAAACCTTGCTCAGAAGTGTAGAATGAAAGGACAAGAGCAACAGTCAAGTCTTCAGCAAGGGCAATTCTGACTGGGTAGAAGAGAAAAAAAATTAGAGTGGTTAAGCACTGGAAGACATTGCTCAAAGAGGCCTTTAAATCTCCATCCTTAGAGCTATTCAAAACTCATCTGGACAAGTTCATGAACAACTGGCCCTGCTTTGACCAGAGGCTGAACTCCAGATGTGCCTTCTAACCTAATTTATCCTGTGATTCTAATTGCATCATGTCTTTGGAAAATGCATTTTAATAGCTATGCATAATATGCAAACATTTACCTGAGCATGGTATTTCCCTAAGCAGTGTTGCTCTAGCCTTTGGATACTTGATCAGAATTGGATCCTGAAGTTATCAAACAATGAAATGTTAACAAAAATTATTTGCAGACAGATAAAGAGAAATTCAATCCAAATTCAATACACATACAGAATAAGATGTCAAAACAGTGCTTAAATTTTCAAAGATTCTATTACAAACTGTTCTCCACAAAAGTGGGAAAAATCAGCTGCTTTTTACGTGTTTTTTCACAGCTGTTCTGCTCTAAACCTGAAAGCAAGAATTCTGTTCCCTTGAGTTTTCAGGTTTTTCCATGCACCATTTATTGCCTCTTTCTCTTTATAAAGAGTTTGACATTGAACATTAATCAACTGTTTATACATCTTCACCACTGACATGATCTAATTAATTGATTGTGGTTTATTTGGGGAAAGAAAGAGTAGCTGATGTTTCATGTGACTCTAATGAAATATGGTTGTAATTCTGTAGATCCTCTTTTGGAAAAGCTGAGGAAAAATTATGCTGCTTTAGAGGAAAATGGGGAAAAGATCAAAATACTCCTTTTCCCCTTGCTTCTGGGAAAATAGTTTGTCACTAATCTCTGTGCTTATTCCTTTGCATATGGTAGCTGACTGGAAAGAGTCAGACAGGCTTGACTAGGGTCATTAAGGCACCTCGTGTTGGACTGTAGGTGGCCTATGAAGACTGTTCTCCTTCCTCACCTCCAGCTCTTCTTGCAAGGCGAATAGTGCAAGAAGTCTTCCAATCCCGTTGTCCTCTGTAAGGACAAACTCAGGTTCAACTAAGTCCCTAGTATTGTGGACATATGTTTCTTAGGTTTTGGTTTTTTTAAAAGAAGAATTCTGTAGAATAGGGCTGCTCTTCCATTTTGAATACCTAAGGAAAGTCAAATGTTGACTTGAAACTTCTTGAAAACTTCCCTTCCAGTGTTTTAAGTAGCTCAAACAATTTAAGTAAGTGCAACTGCTTGCAACATCTACCTTTGTTTTTTCTAAAAAGCTGTTGAAATAAATTGTAATTTTTTTCAGTATTACAGACATGTTCCACCAATTTTTAGAACTTGCAGATCACTGCGTTCTTACATGTTGTATTTCCAGCATATTAAGATTAACCCTCTACATTTCTACTTCACCTCACCATTCTTCAGAATGGATTCTGGTTTTCTTCACTTAGCTTCTTTCCTTTTACCAATGCAATTCAGGATTTTCTGTTGTACTTTGCACTCTCTTTGGAGCAGTGTCTGCAGATACATGCAGATTTATTTTTTTTTATATTACTTACTTGCTTTCTACAGAAATTCTTTAAAATTAAATCTTCTTTTGTGTTTTTCATTGTGCTCATTGCTTTTAAAGCCAAAGAACATTAATACTGTATGAGTAGCTACCTAGTCGGCCTCTCCACCTTTCCTGTCTGTGTTCAAACATTTGTAATACCTGACAGCCGTGGGAATATCTCAGTAGCACTGAACATTGCTTTGCTGCTTATGAAAATTTGGTTAATTGACACTTCAGCTGTTGAGAAGTTGCAAAGAATCACATTCTGGTTCCTCTGTAAATCAATAGCAATATTTTAGTTGACTTCAGTGGGGCCAGATTTACCTTCAGTGAAACTTTTCTGTTCTGTTTAGTGGGGCTTTGGAGATCTAAACTACTTGGCAACCTCTCAGCTAGGAGCAGTTCTCTTCAGAATATGAAAGCAACTTCCATTATTGGCCATGTTTTAAGATGGGTGAATGAGAAGAGAACATATATATATGTTTTTTTCTGAACAAAGAAAGTGTTACCAAAAAGTGAATCATCCACTGCATCACAACTTCAATATTTGAGTGCAATTACTGTGTCAAGTTGTACCCCCACTCCCCGCTAGAGGACATCAATAAACTGGGGCAAGTCCACTGGAGAGTCACCAAGTCAGGGACAGGAGCCCTGTGAGAAAGGGCTGGGTGAGCTGGACTTGTTCAGCCTGGAGAAGAGGCAGCTTTGGGGGCACCTAAGAGCAGCCCCCGTACCTGTGAGGAGGGTGTTGCAATCACAGAGCCAGGCTCCTGTCGGTGTTGTGTTGCGGGAATGCTTTGGAGACAAAAGTGTTGAAATGAAAGACATGTTGAAACAAGAAAGATGCAGAGTGACTGCAAGAAAAACATTTTTGCTTATAGGCAGTCAAGCAGGCAACCAAGGATTTTGAGTCCTTAATTACTACACAAACATCAAAATGGAATAGTTTTACTTCTGTTTTTTTTATTTTGGAACTCTGTAGTCCAGTGGGAAATCTGTATTTCTGGATCTTCCTAGATAGGGCAAGTGCTACTCACTAGCAATTACTCACTGATTTAAAATTGGGTTTGTTTTGTTCAAAAATACTGTGACAGCTATACTAAGATACCTATATGTGACAGATACGGCATATATATATCATACATATACTAAGGAACTGTTTCTCAGGGAAGTGCGCAATGCCAGTGGAGTGTCACGGTACAAAAAAACATAATTTCTTTTAATGGGAAAGTCACTGCTGAAAAACAGCCTTATCTTTCATTTCCTACTAATGTTAAGAGTTTTAGCAAGAGGAAGTAAGCAGGAAAGAACACATTTTTGGACACATCTCCAATGCAGTGGAGCGTCTAGAGAAAAGTACGAACCAGGCGAGACACTTTTCCAGAACGAGTACACATTTACTACAGCTTAGGGTCTTCCTGAGACATAGTTTCCAAGATTTTTGTGGTCTTCTATTAATTTGTTCATTCTCCATCTGAAACTGCAAAATTTTAGCATCCTGTAGCAAAGAAATCTACATGTCTACCGCCTCTCATGTATGTGAAAACATCCTATGTTTTGCTTTGTGTGATGCCCTTTAGGCCTTGCTTTGGAAGAAGCAGAACGATTTATGCCTTTCCTCCCTCTTCAAGTTTCTTGTGATCTTGTAGACTTTTACCTTATCACCTCAGATTTTTCTAGACTGAATGGCTATTTCTTATTTCTTCCACTTCAGTCTCCAGTATTCTTTTGCAGTAGTCTGGTAGTTTAACAAGACAAGGCTGAAGGCTAGGAATAACTTTCCCATCTTTCTGGTCAGTAAAAGAGTTTTTCCCCAAGAAAATTAGTGCATACTCTTTGTTATGAAGTTGCAGATTTGTAATGTTTTTAGCCTTTTGTAGAAGGCTGAGTGTCATTTGTTCCTGTTGGTTAAAAAGGTTGGTTAAAAAGGTACTGTCATGGTATTGCTAATGCTTAATATCTTATTTAATTCCTTCTGTAGTTAATTTAGAGCATTTCAGCATTCTTCAGAGTAAATCCTATATGGTTTGTAATGATACTGCAGATACAGATCTTCATCTAAGATTAATTTAGTTTATGTTCATTGAGCTATTGGTACTTGGAAGAATTATCCCATCTGAAACTAGTAAATAATGTGAGGACTTGAGCTTATAAAAATACTACTATAGCTTTCTGGAGCATAAAATTGCCTTTAAAAATACAGTATTTTCTCTCTTGTTAGAACATCTGATACTTTCTTGATAGCTTAGATGTTGTGTGGTCTCCCACTTTCTGATAGCATATGGATGAGTCCCATCTGCTCCTTTACAGCTAGGATCAGCTGTTACTATAACTGTGGGGTTTTTTAATTTGTTTCATTTTTCTGAACTTGGCTTTTCAGTTTGCAGATGTTTTTCAGGCATATTGCTAGGGACTGAAACAGTAATGCTAACAACAGGTATGTTCAGGCATGCATGTGATTTGGTACTTCATCATTTTTATCAAAAGTCAAACAGCAGAAAGCTTTCATGCATTTCCTAAAAATTAAAGGGACCCTTATGTTCAGGATAGTCAGTCTGTGATCTGAAAGAAAAATACCCTTCAAAAATCTCTTACCATTTTATAGATTAGGGAGCCACACTGTTCCAGACAGTTGCTTCATTGTGCCCAGTTGGTTAATTGTACATGAGTGAAGGTATTTGGTTGCAGAGAAACATGCTGTTTTCCAATATTACTTTTGATTATGGGAACATGTTAGTAAATAATTTTACAATTTTCACTCCAAGAAAAAGGCAGAAGCTTCATGGAAATGTTTTTCTTGGTCACACATTTGACCTGAAATAAATGTATGATATATTCCAACTGAAGAATTGTCATCCAGCAAAGATTAAATAGAAAGGACTGAGGGGGTTGCTTCTGGCTCCTAGGGAGACAAGCAAAAAAAAAAAAAAAAATAAAAATCAATGGAGAAAAAAAATTGCAGAAAAATAGTAAGTGAACATTGTCAGTATCTCCACAAAGCATTTGTGCTGTTTGGGTTAGGTGTCATGAGCAAACACATTGATTTGGAATGCTTTTACTGGGTGGGTAAATAATGTGCAGCTCCTTGGAAGTTTGGGTAGTGATAGATGGGCTTAGGTACATGCGCAGTATCTTTCTTCTTTCACCTTGTCTTAGATAGTACTTAAGGAAAAAAGAAAAGCTAAAAGCAGTTATCCCTGCTTTCTCAATTAAACCTGTATGGCTGTGTCTTTGTGGACGCTGAAGCAGGTTGAACTATGCTTGCAGAATCTACGTCTCTTGCAGGAAAACCACACTAAAATCTGACGTATCCAGAAAAAGCATAGGTTCCGCTTATTTTTATCTATTTATTTGAATTCCTAGTTCATCCATTGTGCCTTTGCAACAGTTGCCGTGCAAACAAATGGGTTTTGATTTTGCTGGGTGAATTGAAATATATCTGTACACATGTGCGTGCATTGGGTGATTGGAGGTAATTTTATAAAGTTGCTGGAGATTGGCCCCTTTTCTCTACCAGCCAAATAGTTTGAAAAAAACCAAAAAAACCCCAAAACAAACAAACAAAAAACAACCCCAAAAAAACCACTAATAAACAAAAAAAAAAAAACCCCAAACCACTAAAACCAACAACAAAACCAACTGACCCAGCATGTTGTCAATGCAGGGACAGTTTCCTTATTTGCCTGCAGGGATGTGACCCCACCTGCTAGGGAGGCTGTCATGTGTTTGGGGATGAGGATCTTTTAGTCTTTGCTTTTGATGCTGTTTCAATTTGTGTAAAACAATCAAACGTTCATTCTCTGAACCAGAGAATGGCTCTTCTGCCATGTGTCAAGAGATTCAGTCCAGGTGGTGGAACATGTGGGGAAAAAAACCAATCAACTGATTAATTGGGGATTACAGCTATGTTGGCATGGATTCTAGATAACGTTCCCAATGGAAATAAGCATGACAAAAATACAGTGAGACCCTGAGAACTTTGGAAATTTCACATAAAGCATTTCCATGCATTATCTTTGTATGAAGAGATTTATTAATATTTCTTCCTTAGAAGAATATTCTGTTTAAGTGTCACATCCTCCTATCCAGTTTTGATAAAAGGAGGAGGCAGTGCTGCAGAGATGGGAAAGGAAACTGTGGAGGGGGGTTTAGGTATAATGCCTGTCTTTAAATGAAAAGGTGGGAGGAGGTGGACTGTTTTAGTAATATACCTGGCTTTGAAGTACTCCTTTCTTGATCACCTTCTTTCAAAAACTGAAAAAGTCTCTTTTGAATCAAACCTTTTCATATTTTCATATGGCTCTGGAAACACAGTGAACTGGAGCACTGGACTTAATTTTACCATTGGGAAAAAGTAGAATTAACCCAGGACTCTGTTGTTGCAGGAAGACCTGTCAAAGGTGTTTGTGTAGCACAAGTGCGTTGCTCTTCCTTTGACCGCCGTAGCTGGGAGGGAGCTCAGTCACACGTGCCCGGGCAGGCGTGCAGTAATGGTCCCTCTTCCAGGGAGCATTCCCCAGGAGCTCCTTGGAGTCCTCTGGAAGGAAAAAATAATCAGCTTTTATTAAAACAAGCAGTAATACTAGGGGAAGTCCCAGAAATCTGAGGAGTTGCTTTTATACCTATTGCTTGATTAACATAACTCAAGCCGTCTTTGTGCAGGAAAATTGTGTTATTTTGGTAGCACTTGCAAGTTTGAGATTAGTGATTTTTTTTGAATTCTCACTTCATCTTCCACAGTTTACCCGTTTCTAGTAATAGGACATGTGTAAGGGCAGGCAGTTGGAGAGAAAATGAGGCTTAGAAGCTCAGGCACAGAGTGAGGATTTAACGATGTCTGAAAACGCCAGTTAGGTAAGGGAGAATATAAGAATAATACCTGTAAGTGTCAAATGGAAAACTTCTCCATAGCTGTTTATACTTTATCCAAGTAATTTGAAAGTTTGTTTTGTATTAACACTCTATATGCACGTACTTTTAGGTATTTTCTTAGGGACCTAATGCATCATATAGTCATGCATTGTCTCTTTGTATTTTAATGTGAAAAATGCTTATTGTGTTGTCATGTTTCATGTCATCATTTTTGAGATGATGACTTGGAGCTGAATGTTGGAGCACAAAACTGCTCATGCAGCAGTTTGCCAGGAAGGCTGCAAAGAAAAGGGCTACTTTAAAGGTGAAGAAAATAGATTTTTGTATTAAAAGATACAGAATAACTTTAGAGTGTCTAATGAAAAAGAATGAGAATATTATTTCTGTTTCTAAATACATGGGTGAAAGGGAGAAGAGAGAACAAGCTGAAGGCAAATGTTGCTGCAGAAAATCACAACAGAAACCCAAACCTAGGTGCTAGCTAGCCATGAATAAATTTAGAATAGAAATTGGAAGAAAACTAATATCCACTAGGGAGCTGACTTCTGTATCAGCTTCTCAATAGAAACAGCAAAAAGAGAAACTAAACACGGGTTTTATAAACTTCTAAAAGGACTGTATAAAATGCTGCCTGGAACAGCTGAGGATTGGATTTGACCCAGATGATCCCATCTGATCCTGTATTCCTTTCTCTCCAAGCCCTGTGTTCCCCCTTTATCTCTAAGTGAGATGCTTGAGCCTCTGTATAAAGTTTTTCTTTGTTTCCATTTGTCAAAAAGCCCATGTGTCTGTGAAGATGAGTGTGTTCTGAAGGAGGATCTTCTAGCTGGTCATCACATGGAGCAGGCAGCCCCTGACTTAATTTACATCAGTAGCTCTATTTTAAAATCAGTGGTGCTACGGTGAGAAGCAAGCGGGAGTCTCTGGTTAGTTCTTACCTAGTAGCTTCAGGGCATTTGACTTTACTCTTGTCTGCTGTGTAACCTCTTAGAAGTGGTTATTCTGGTCCTGAATCCTGTAGATATTCCTGTGGATGAGTGGCGCTTCCCTTCAGAAGTCCTGCTGACTTCACTGGAGTTTGTGTAAGGTTGAATTTAGCATGGATAGGATCAAACGTGAATCAGCGTGATTTTGCTTCAATTCCCACTTTTAAAATAAGTTCCTATTCAGTATGCATAAGGATAACAAAATCAGATCAGTGGCATGTTTCCAGTCACACCCTCATCACAGAAAAGGGAAATCAGTAAAATTCACTCTCTGACGGAATTTGAAAAAATAGCATTTTTATGGTAGTGAGGTTTTCATTTTCCAACTGTTGCTTTTTATAGTGATGGCATTTTCAGACACGGGTAAGAAACATTAACAAACCAGACCATTTCAGAAAAATGTTTCGCTTACTTTTTGCATCTTTTTTGAGAGTTTTGTCTTACAATTGAGTTTTGTAATACTTGGTTTATGGTGTGAGGGAAATCTTCCCTAGCAGAGCTGAATACAGAAACAATAGAAACTTGCTAATGGTATATTCAGCATGTGTTAAATTGACATTAGGAAGTAAACAAAAGAAAACTCAGAGGAAATCATTGCTGTGCCCTGAGGTGTATCAACAATATTTTGATATTTAAAGTTTAAATCAGCCTGTGCTCTTACTCTGAATGCCAATGTGCATCTGGATTGACAGCGGAGCGGTTGCGGTAAAAGGGTCACTTTGAAAGTCATGAGGTTTGCTCAATCTGAAATGCCATCAGGGAAGAAAAAAAATCTTCTCTTGGATGTGAAACACAAACAAAGGTGTGAGAGCACACACGTAGACATAAAAGTACTGAAATGAAAGGCAGCATTGGTATTGTTGCCTGAAATAGGCATTTACAGAAGCTTTGTGTGATGTTGTGTTAGCTGCTCCACTTAGAGTGGGATGTAAGAATTTCTAATGCTCGTGGCCTCCCACAGAGGCATTCTTTCAGTACACTTTCTTTTAGTACACTTTCAGAAAGAGTTTAGAGCTTGCTTGAGTGGAAAAAATCTTTTCTTTGTACTAGGTAGGTGTATCATGTTAAAAAGAAACAAATAAACCCGTGTTGCTCTATATTTTTAATTTAAAAGTGCTGGATTGGAAAGTTTAGGTTAGCTTTCAAAATGTCTTTTATTCTGTAAACTGGAAGCTTTTATAGTCTTTCCAGCAGGTAAGCATCCTTTGATAATGTTAAATAGTTCCCACATCAGCTAAGAAGGGTGTTTGTGCAGAAATAATCCTTAGTTTTCCTGGGTATTTAAGAAAAGGGTTGGTTTGTTGATAGTTGTAAAGTTTGTATGGGCACAACAGTAAATTTAAACCATGCTGCACTAAAAGCAGTTAAATATTCCGAACATGAGTTACAGTTCAGTTCAGGAACTCACAACAACATGGAGATACGTAATTATTATGCAGTATGTACCAGTCTCAGTTGAAGATTTGCTGAGGGATCTCTGGCCCCATCCCCTGCCCCGTTGTGCCACTCCGTTGCTGCAGGCTACCATCCACCCAGCACAAGTAGCCTTAGGGTTGGCATTTTAGCCTCCCAGCTGCCAGCCAGCACGGCCTGCCGTATTAATGCCGTCGCTTTAATTTATGCGGGCTGTGAAGCACAGCAACATGAGATCTGATTTAACTTTCCTTCTGTTTTTCTCCAGCAGTGGAAAAAGTTCCTGCCTACACTCAGGGGCAGGAGTATTTTCAACTGCTTCTACTAAGTAAAGGACATGAAAGGATGAGAAGTTTAAGGACTTGACATCTTTTGGTTGCCTTTCAGTGAACAAAGTGAGGTTTGGGGCTGTTAAGAAATAAAACTAGAATTGCTTTCAATCTGGCCACATCTTCATTGAATTTTTTTGGGGGGGAAGTTAACATGCCCCTTGAATATATCGAATACAGTCTCATTCAACATATATTTTGGATTAATACCTGGTTTATGTTTTGTTTGAATACTTCTCTCTTTAAAGAGTAAATGTATAGCTTTTAACAGTTCTGTTACCCAAGTGATTTCAATTCTTTATAATTAGTGGAAGTTCTAAAGAAAAATGAACCCCTTGTATTTTAAAGGTAACCCATACCTGTCAGATAAAGACGCTGGAGATGACACACGGAGTTCTTAGCAGCAGGAAAACTTACGAACTTTATCGCTTTAACAATAGATTTTACAAATTAACTTAATTGAAGCTTTCAAAATGTGAATGCTTTGACACTTGAGCGCACTCCTCTTACCTGTGGTAACATGTTTTCCTGAATGATCATTAATTACTGGCTGATGGCTCACAACTCCAACTCTTAAGAAACTTACTGCTGGAAACATGCACCCATGTGTTTTAGAGCTTCATGTAACCGTGAAAAATTGATTTATTCAAAAGCTGTATAAGTGACTTAGGTGCATTATTCAGATTAATGGGGACTGGATATAGAAAGCTTAGTAAAAAAATAGTTTCTCCTGTGAGTTACTATAAAATATTTATACTTACAAAAGTGCAAACTAATAAATATGTAGAACGGTAGATGTGGAACTAATGAATATAAGACAAAAAACATTTTATTTTCCTTGTGCCCAGGGCACAAAACACAGCAAAGTTCTAAGTTCATCTCAGCTATTTTTGGCTAAGCTCCACGGCTAGCATTTAAATGCAAATGTTTATTGGTTTTATGTTGCAATGAAAGTTGCTCTAGGGTCTAGACGGTGTTTCTCGATAGCCAGCCTGCTACACAGAAAGCTAAATAAACAGCAGTAAGAGACTTTCAGGGGGGAAAATAGGCCAGAAGGGCAATTGCATGAACAAGGCTAGTCTGGTGGTGGCAGTTTGACAAGTAAGCAGTTGTTTCCTTTGAGTCTCCAGATGTTATCTGTCCTACTCTGAAAACTTCACTTTTTGGGGAACATTCAGTTATGACTTTGGCACCTTCTTCATGAATTTCATCAGAAAGGGGTTTTATATCTTTCATGGCAGCAAGACTGTTACTGTCTGTCTTCAAGCTGGTACCTCCAGTCAAAGGGCACCTTCTGGCTCTCCATTTTCCTTTCTGTTTGGTAGCAAACAGATTTGCTGTATCTGTTTGGGTTATCAGCCACAGTAACAAAGACAAAATGTATTTATGGTCCTACATTCATTAGTTCTACTGCTCTCCATACCCTGTCTACCATCCCAGAGCAGCAGCCAAATTCTTTCATCACTGGCATTTGAGGCCCCATGTCCTAAAGACTTCAACAGTTTCTAGAAATCATAAACAGTGAAGATGTGGTCTGTTACCCATCTTCAACAAGAAAAGGAGGACAGGGTGAGACTCTTTCTGTCCCAGCTTCTCTGAAGATTTGGTCCACTATTTTTGTGCTTGGGGTCCCTTCAGGATGAATGCAGCTGTACAATGACATGGTTGTGCACTGCTACTATGATTAATTTGTTTGCTAAATTATTTCATGAGGGAAGCCTGACATGCCACACTTGAGTTTTCAAGAATGTTTTAGCTTGCACAGGTTCACAACCAGCGGCATTTTGTGCTAATGGGCTGTCAACCTGAATTCCTGACAGGGAAATCATGTCTGATGACTTTGGGGATTTTTTCATTAGATTATTGTAGAAGTAATAAGCCTAGACTAGATAGGGGATGGTTTTTTTTCTGTTTTCAGTCCTGTCATAGTGATGTGACTGTATGAATATGTCACTTACCTAGGACTGATCACACTTGTGAGTCTTTAATTCTAAAAACAATACTGCCATCTGTGTAGTGGATGAAAATGTAAGGGACACCTCTGTCCTTTGATTAAAGTAAAAACTCTCATCATTGATCTCGTCATTGAGATCATTGGTTTTAATAATGTAATATTAACAGAAGTGTCTGATCATCATTGTTACTGAGAATAATTATAAAATTAATTATATCAAAGACTTAGTCACAGCTCAGTAAAGAAATTTTTTCTTCACATTCAAATAGAAGAAGAGAAAGTCAGGCTATAATTAGGGTTCTGATATGATAAAGTGAGTCTGAAAATATAACAGAAATGTTTAAAAGACTGTTTACATGCAGTAAAAGTTGAGTGTATTTTTAATTGTATTCCATTCTTCAGTAGTTATGCAAAATTATAATGGTGAAGCAAAGAGAAACATTGCTAAGTACCACAGTGGAAATTTAATGCTGTTGTTCAGTTTTTACCAAAAAAAAGCCAACACACAAAAAAAATCAAACAACAATAAAAGAAAAAGACAAAATACCCCACCAGATTGAAAGTGTTACCAAAACACACAAAAAAGGTGTATTGGATTTGTACAGCAGTTGGCAGAATGGCCTTTGTCTGGACTGCTGGTTTCTATTACAATAAAAAAGACAAAAAAAGGAAAAGCTGTTAAGAATTGAAGATATTACTCAGGCTTCCAGGAAACAGCTGTATTTAAAAGGAATTATTATAGCGTATGTAAAGAACGATATCTTAAAGGTACTGAAATTATTGGGGTTCATCAGTTATGCAGTACTTTGCCTTATTAAACAAATTTTCAGAGAAAAATGATTGTCAGTAAATGCTCATGAAGTTCTGCTTGACAGCACTGCCTTATGAAACTAAAAATTGTAGGAAAATGCGCTAATTATTATTCAAGAGGGGCAGAATTTCACTGAAGAAGAAATTATCTGATGGCTCAGATAAGGGTATTCTTATGTCTTTTGCATTACAAAACTACATGGAATATCTGCTTTAGAAATAGTTACCTAAATGGACATAGAAAGAATATTGTGTGGTTTCCTCAGTAGCTAATAGCCTTGTTGTTGTATGTCAACCATTTTAGTGTAAATTACCTGAGAACCAAGAATTAACATTTTAATGATGTTACAACAGAGTATATCAATATTTTTGTTCTGCACCATTCCTTAGTTTATTTCTGGAGCACAAGGCAGATGGGGAGTGGCTGAGGGAACTGGGGTTGTTCAGCCTGGAGAAGAGGAGGCTGAGGGGAGACCTTATTGCCCTCTACAACTGCCTGATGGGAGGGGGTAGCAAGGTGGGGGTCGGTCTCTTCTCCCAAGTAACAAGTGGTAGGACAAGAGGAAATGGCCTCAAGTTGTGCCAGGGGAGGTTTAGATTGGATATTAGGAACAAATTTTTCACCAAAAGGGTTGTTAAGCATTGGAACAGGCTGCCCAGGGAGGTGGTCAAGTCCCCATTCCTGGAGGTATTTAAAAGACGGTCAGAAGAGGTATTTAGGGACATGGTTTCCTGAGAAGAGGGGGTAGCAAGGTGGGGGTCGGTCTCTTCTCCCTGGTAACGGACAATAGGACGAGGGGAAATGGTCTCAGATTGTGCCAGGGCAGGTTTAGGTTAGACATTAGGAAAAATTTCTTCATTGAAAGGGTTGTCAAGCATTGGAATGGGCTGGCCAGGGAAGTGGTCGAGTCCCCACCCCTGGAAGTACTTAAAAGACGGGTAGATGAGGTGCTTAGGGCCAGGGTTTAGTGGTGGGATGGCAGGGTTAGGTTAACGTTTGGACTTGATGATCTTAAAGGTCTTTTCCAATCTAAACGATCCTATGATTCTATTATTTGTTTAATGTGAATAACGTGGGTTACCTTGCACCAACAAAGTTCAGAATACCTCCAGAAATGGCTTTCTGTGTGCTGTTAGAGTAACAGGTTTTATAGATGCTAAACCAAAAGCCAGTTAATCAATGCAAAACCCCTTTTCACAAAATATTGTTTTAAAATAGACTGTTAATAACTATAGGTACTAATTATTATATTTTTGGGTTTTCCCAGGTTTTGTATTATTTATGTTTTCTAATTTGATGTTATGATTTGCACTTTTGGTTTCCCATAGACTGACTTAGCTTTAAGTGTTCCTCATTCAAGCGGGCTTTAATCCAAAGCGGAAAAGACCATGCTCTTCCAGTGGTACAAATGAATGTGGTTAATGAACTATACTGTTTTATACAAGCAAAGTGCCTGTTTTGAAGAGCTGGAGACAGATAGCACAGTCTGCAGCATGAAGCTGTGACTCAGGACACCCCTATCACGTGTTCTGCTCCCAATTCTCTCAACAGAACTAGCTGGGCAATACAGCTGTTGTATCTAACTATGTAATGTTGTTATTTGGTGGGGTATTATTCTATTGAATACGATGTATAAGTTAAAATAATCTGACAGGTTACAAACCACCTCTTTAAAGACTGAGATGTGTATTTTGCAAAATTCTTATTCTGTCTGCAGACCCACAGAGGTGGAAGAAACTCCGTAGTTGCATTGCAACCCTCACTGGCAGTGCTCCTGCAGTATATTTTCCCATGGAGTTTGATGGAGAATTTGGGGGCATTTGGTTGATTGGTTGGGGTTTTTTGGTTGGTTTGAGTTTGTTATTTTTTTAAATAGCTAAGGTCTGGGTAGAAATTAACAGCCTTTTACTCTCTCACTGAAGAATATTGGGTTTTTCCAGCAGTTTTCTTCCAGGATCTTTGTCTCACTTCCGTTGCTTCTCTCCCACCGCTGCCCTCTAGAGTTGTCTTTTGCCCCTTGAATGGCAAATACTGAAGCCTTCCATTGAGGCAGTACTTAATCCCCCAACCCTGTTGGGATATACCAGTCTTCTCTACATGCCTTGCCTTGCAGTCAAAAGCTGTTTTGCTTAATCTTGTCTAGAGCTTTTTTTTTTTCCAAAGCAGAGCACTGTTGCAAAGTACTTGCCTATTTTCTCAAAACATCTCACTTTGAAGAATCCTTCTCTCAAAGCATGGAGTTGGAAATTGTGGGAGCTCTTGTCCTCATCAGGGCTCTTGGGATTTCCAGACTCCCTCCTGTACGGGCAGAATTTGGAGTCCTGAGTCATGCAGGAGGCCCCTAGGCTGTGTGGCCATAGTTGGTCATCCTGGTGGTGCTGGAAACCCCATGGCTGGTCATGGAGTCACTGTCTGAACACACAGAGTTTTGTCTTGAGTATTGAAAGATGAGCTGCTGGCTCAGGGAGTGAGTTCCTTTCTCTTCACTGATTCTTAGGGCACAAGTTTCCATCGCCTTTAGAGGTGTATGTAATATAGTAAATCTCCCTGATTTGTATTAGGCATTTATTCTTTTCACGGTTTCATTTCATAAATCATATATATAGCCATGATTTCAACTCCCAGTTAGGTACTGGATAAAAACAGTGTGAGGGTCTCAGCATTTTCTTTCCTTTTTCATGTTTTCTTTATTCAGATTTTTGCACTGAATTGAGTAACATCTGCTAAGCAGTGCTTATTTGTAGGTGCTTACTGAACAAAACAATAAATATGTGTACTTAATTTTTCATAAGAAAACATGTTGATACTTGTGCAATTCTAAATACATACTTGAAAATCTGTAGCATGTGTACCAAGAATATTATTTCTGTTGATGCGCAAAGGACTATTGCGTTGAGATTCTGAATGTGTAACAGGAAATATTGATTCTAAGTGTAACTGGACTAATTATGGAGGGAAATTAATAAAATATACAGATATAGAAGTATTGTTGCATGTCTTATTGTGTCATGTGGGCTTAATCTAATTTCATGAAACAGCCCATAGATACACAAGCCCTGCAATAGGAAATTTGTAATTTCCAATATAAGTAGCATGCTAACAGGCATAACAATCTTTCTTTAGTGGAACTGCAATATGTTAAGAGCTTCTTCCATTATGTTCACTGCAATGCTGAAAAGAACGATGTATTAGAAATGAATCATTATAATTATTGTGGTCAATGCATTACCTCTTTAAATTCATGTTCAGAAGCTATCTTGCTGAAAAACTCCCACAGGAAATCCTAATATACATTTTTGTTTTTATGATCAGAGCTAAAATAAAGCTGTTTCACTGAAAATTGTGTGGAAAGCCTTCCAGGGGAAATGCTAATGCCAGGTTCATCCCCCATGAGAAAGAACATCAGTTAGCTTTTTTGTGAAACGATTTCACCCACGTTCAAACACATATTAAAGTTGCAAAACCCATGACAAAAAGACTGTTTCAAAAAATACAGTGGTTTGGTTGGATTGCTTCTGGCTGAGGTTTCCAAGTATCTATATTTGAACACAGGCCCGTATGGACCATCTAGCCTAGTGATTATGTAGAGGACCTTGCAAGGAGACTGTCTCTGTAGGGAATGGTTGGTGAGATGCCATATTGTTGTCATGGCTCAACTACTCAAAAAGTAAGGTGGGAAATCCTGGGATTTTGTAAAGAGAGAGTGAGGGAGGACCAAGCCTGCATCCACAGACTGAGTCATGGCACACTGCAGCCCGGATCCGGACTGACCCAGCCAGAGCATGTACAGCTTCCTTCAGTCCCGTGCACCCAGATCTCTTTCTCAAATAAACCAAGTTCCAGGAGAAAAGGGGTCCTTGAACACACCTCTGACATGTGGCTGGGCATGGACTCCTGGAGCTATCGGTTCAGCTGATCTCAGATGTCTTCACTGTTTGTGTCTTAAGGCTTTAATTTTTTCCTTCAGGTTGCCCTAATTTCTTTTTCACTTCTCTCAGTTGTGGAATGTGTTCTTCACGGTGGTGTGGCTCTTGGCAGGCATTCGCATCCCCTGCTCTGCATCCTGGTAAGGTCAAGTCTCTCCCTTCCAGGCATATAGCAGTGACTTGGCTTCATTCAGTTTCTCTTTCCGGGCTCCTTGGTTGCTCCTTGGTTCTTCAATATAATTTGTCTTAAGTCGTCCTTCTATAGAACCTGACTTTCTCTGTTTTGTGATGCTTGTCTATGCCACGAGAAAGTCTGGAGGTCTGTCTGTGCCACGTTTCCCATTCCTCTGCAGAGCATTTGAAAGAACTCAGAGCAGCTGCTAATTTCTCTTTTTTTAGACTTTGCAAAATACTATTTTTACCATCACTAGATTAATTGATTATTTTTCAAATTAGATTGAAGAGCTTTTGTGGCAAGTGTGACTAAAAATAAGTTTTAGTGATGATTAATATGTGTCTAGAAATTACATTTGAATTGCAAGGAACCTTTTTCCAAGATAGTGCCTATGTATTTTCATTTCCATAACATTTATGCTTTCTGATATGTTTCTGTCCTTTTGTACTTTTTTTTTGTCTTTTTTTTTTTTTTTTTTGCCTCTGGCCTCTCTTGTACAATGTGTATTTTCCCAAATGGGTCTCGAACAGCATTTTTTATTATACTGACAAGAACAGCAACACCTCTGTAGATTGTCCTACAGCAAAGGCATGACAGAATAAATGATCATAAATAAATCGTCTTACATGATTTCTGTGTTTCCAGTCCTTCAGTTCCTCTCTCCAACGGGCAAGTGCCCTGGCAAACCACTGCCTTGTATGGCATTTGAGACCTAAAACAGATGCTGACAGATCAGATGTGGTTGTTGTTTTGCCTGCCATATCTTAGGATTTGAACCCAAATCCCAAGTGTATGATAAAATAGGCAGTGGAAGCCACCAAAGACTGATAGACCATATGTTGCTTGAATTTTGATAAGTTTTGCTTGTTCAGCTGCTTATTCTACATGTTTGAAGGGCTACTGGGAGAGGGCCCTTTTTTTAGTCACAGAATTCAGATACTACATATGTCTTGTAGAAGGGCACTAAACCAGGGCTCGATTGGCCTCAACTCTCCGCATCTCTGTTTCCTGTGTATAAAGTAGGAGTAAATAAATTTATTTGCTCTGTGCTTTTTTTGGTGTAATTCATACTGGCAGTCTTCGGGACAGAAAGTTCAGTCGAAGCCTTTGCCACCATTGTAGATATGTTCTCACAAAAAGTCACATTAGCTGATGATGGAGAGCGATGCCATTTGCTGCATCATGTTGCCTTTCTTTTATGCACGTATTCGTCGTCTCTGCATCTGAAAGATCTGGGATGGAGGAATATCTGATACCATGTGTTGTCTGTGTGTCCTCTTACGTGTTTACAAGTTCCTATCTCATGCAACTCATGGGACAGCTTCTGGTGCATGTGTTTGTGTAGTGCCGTTGAGCACAAGGGTCTACATGACAATGTGCCACCAGAAAGCACTTGCAGATGTATTCACAGCGGTCCAAGAGTAAGGGTAGTGCAAAAGATAAACACGTAGATCAAGGACAAACATGTAATAAGACCCAGTGGATGGATAAATCTTGTTGGTGTATTTATCTTAATTTATATGTATTTGGGAAGTCAGTATTGTTGTAGAGGTTTGTGAGAGGAAGTGTGTCCATTAATATGCTTTTGATTGTTCACACTAACTTGTTAAGATGCTTAAAACAGAGAAGGGACTTACATGGTATGTGTGTTGTACATGGATCTCGCTTACAAAGCTAAGTGGCAAGCCAGATAATACTGGCAGACATGAGGACCTACACATAGAAATTGGTAGCACCAGAATACTGAAGACCTGAGTGATGTTACTGGGTTTACAGTCCTCCAAAGTGTGGTGAAATAATTCTGCAAGTAGATGCATGTCTAATGTGCAGCATCAACTGAAATATGTAGCCAATCAGCAAATGCAATCCATGTTTTAGTCTACAAAAATGGAAATATTTCTATTGAAATATCCTATTGGAATGAAGGAAGCCAAAGGTCATAAATTGAGACTTTCAGCTACTAGACAGCTATTCCCCGGGGGTTATTGTCAGGCCAGCAATATGCCAGTGCTGTACAAAATAGTCCACTGCCTAAGTGGAAGGAAACACAAGTGACAAATGCGGGATTCAAGTGAGCTTGTTATTATGGAGGTCAGAGTCCTTGGCTGATGGGAGAAACAGACCTTGCCAGAAGTGCCAGGAGTATATCTAGTAAAGAAACTTATTTAATAAGCATCAATGAAAAGTCTGCTCACAGAGAAGCAAATGTTTTGCCTTTTTTATTGCTGAAATAAAATGGGTAATTATAAAAATGCTGCTTAGTCTCTTTGGAGCCATCTTTCCAATTGTTAAGGTCTAGAAGTAGTTTGGAGTATTTCTGAATTTTCAGAACTTCAAGCATTGTAGTAGAAACTATCATTCTTATTTTTAATAAACAGCTCATCACGTGGTACTCTGGAAGCTGTTGTGTGGGTTCACTGCTCAGTTACCTGCTTCCCGTCACTAAAAGGATGTAAAACAGGAGATGCAGTGGCGTGAAAGAGGAAGGTGTTGCTTCTCTGAAGTACGATTTTGACAAATCACATTTTGCTGGCTCAGAAGCCCCTCTGCGTACACCTGAGCAGAGCTGTAGAGCAGTGCTAGGCATGGAGGTGTGCCGCACAGAGCACGTTCATCTCTGTAAGCCAAACAGCTGTTGGCAGAGGAAGTTTACTAAAACCACTGACTTGTTGGACCCTGTTTCAGGTGGCATTCCGTTTGTCCTCACCGGAGAGTTTTTCCAGCAGTCCCAGAGGCCAGCTGCCTTCATGATAGCTGGGACAGTCAACTGGCTCTCCAACTTCGCAGTCGGACTGCTCTTCCCTTTCATTCAGGTACTCAGCAACCTTGATATTTGATATACTATGATATTGCTGGTATAGTGGAGCATATGATGTTTGAATAGTAATTTTCTGATAATAATAAATGTATTTTTATTGAACTGGATGAGATTTCCACCATGTTTTTGATACATCTCAGTTGTGCTGCCCACATATCTCCTTGTTTAAATGTCTGGGAGAAAATTGTCCTGCAAAAGAAAAATGATTGTAACCATGGACAACCCTATATGGCAAACAGTTTAAGAGTGAAGTCCTAATTGATTTTATTTTTTTTTTTAAAAATGCACAGATGAAAATACTAGGGGCAAGGGAAGGGCACAGAGGGGAGCAAGCCCTCCAGGCTACTTGCTGGTCCTCAATCAGGAGAGAGATTTTGGATTACCCATCAAATCATCTCTGACTAAAAGATCTAAATAACAGGCAAGGAGGTGTTAATGCTGTTTGTGCCTTTTTACAACTGAAAATTCGAAGATACTTTATCATATGCAATACTGTCTAACGGTATTTGCAGATACTGTAAAATTATATCATACTGTAAGACTATGTATTCATTTTTGTTTGACAAGTAAAACTCCTTTTACTAATACTTTTACTATTTAAAATTATCTGTATGAGATAGTTTATGGGAGAACTTGAAAGTCATATAAAGTCTGACCTTTGATCTAAGTTTGACAATTAATTTAAAATTTTTTGTAAAAGGAAAAAGTCTCTAGTCTTGGATCACCTTCAAAAGTCAACGTGAATATAAAGGCTGTCATACTTCCAAACTCAGTGCTCCTGCTAACATTAACTTCAAGTACACTGCTCAGAGCTATAAGTCTTAAGAGCTTGTTTTAATGCTTACTGAAATCAATGAGTGTTTTTCACCAGTTTCATGGCAGAGAGTAAGGACTTGCCAGATTAGACATTTAAGGCAAGATTTTCAAGAACATAATTATTTTCCCACTGAGGTCGTTAGAACATTTACCAAATGTAGTGGAGAAAGAATTAGACAATTCCCTTGTGTTTTTGAAAACCTAACCTTAGTCATCAGCATTAGTATGGTCCAGGAGGCAGCCACGAGCTCACTCAATAAGTGGATGCTCCTGTGTGGATTAATAGTTGTTCCTTCAAGAAGATGGGGACCCACCGTTTGGGCAGAATTGGGGATTGCCTTCCCCTCTGGCTGGCCAGGCCCTAGCAGCCAGGCAGGTGGCAGGGAATGAGGTCTCAAATATAGGGACATATAATCAGAATACTTCTATTTTTCATGTTTTTAAATTATCCAGAGACTTTTAAGGAATAATTGTGCTTCTCCAAGATTGTGGTTTCTGCCTCCTGCACAAAAACCAAGGAGTTACCTGAGCTCTGGCTGTCAGTCAGATCTGAATTCATGCAATTCAGGGCACTCCTTTCTTGTCCTGCTAATCCCACCTGACAGATCACCTGGTGAGAAATGTTTAAAAAGGTCCTCAGTAAATTCAAGTAAAAAGGCAAACTACCTTCTCTAGCTTTTCATATGCATAGTAAAGCTTTTCAAGGGATTTAATATGCATCCATATGATGTTTGCTGTGGCCTTGGGGAATTAATCTTTTTGTCTTGTAAAAATTTCCCATTGTGTGATTATGAAATTACCAGTTTAGTTTTAATGAAGGTAAATTATATTTACACCTTGCAGGGTTTTTGGTTTTCTCTTCTTTAAAAAGTAATAAAGAGAAAGAGCGTAGAGTTTGCACCTAAAGATGAAAGCAGTGTTACTCAGACTTTGATTTTTAAAGGTTTTTCACAAGATCAAACTATGACGTTTCCTCACTCCCTAACTTTAACTTTTTTCCTATTTCAGTCAACATTATTCTCAAAATTCAGCTTGTGAGTCACCTGTTTCTTTACAGAAAGGCAATAGCATCTCCTTAGTTCATTTTTGTAATTCTAAAACAGGAAAAAAAAAAAATCTTTAAAATGCCTTCACAGAATGAATGTGTAATCCCTTCTGTGTATTTAAATACTAATCTGATTGCTTGAGAGACAACAGGCACTTTTTTGATCATTGGTACGCTTCTACAAAGTTATCCCAAACGTTTGGGAAACAAATGTGTTAACTTTAGAGTTATTAAAAAAAATCAACCAGTAGGTAGTTCTCCAAATGTCACCAATTAACTAGTTTGAATGCCTAGATTTTTTCCCCTCAACCATCTGTAGATACATGTAACAGAATAAAACACTGGCTTGAGTCATACATTAAGATGTATGGATGAGATTGAAAAGCCAATATACAAACCAATTTTTGACAAATTACAAAAAATTTAAAATGTGGCTACTGTTCCAGCCCTGATCACTGCCTATTTGAGAAATTAGTTTGTACGAAGGATCAGAACTGAGGTTAAAATGACAACTGATGCTATATTGAATTCACAAGTACATTTGATACAATGTGATTACTAGGAGGTGTCTGATAGTAGTTGTCAAAAATGTGCCTTTTAAAAATCTTTTTTTAGTGCAAAATACAGTAATTGCAGAAGCCTTATTGCACGGGATCTTAGAACAAACAGGAATTATAAATGAACTGGGTTTAGGTCTGAAGGCATTTCAGTCTTGTCTTTAACAGAGCTTGACCTTGTGAAATGTCAAAGATGTCACCTTGAGCAACACTCCACAGGATCTCTTTCCTATTGCTTGAGAATGAAGGCATGAGGCTGTTCTGAACAACAAGCTGTGAAGAGACAAAGACAGCTTTGGTAAAACAGTAGACCGGAGGTGCCTGAAATAGTTCATGAAGACATGGTGACCACTCCTTTCAAAGCATTTCAGGGCTCCTACAGGTGCTAGAACTGGGTCATAATGCTCTGTTATTTGGATGGCTAATCTCCAAATTTTCATACCTGCAAAATATCCATCAGCGAGTATGTGGAGTAAGAAAGCACTTCAGCCCTCTGCCCTCTCCTCCAACTTGCATGTCTCATGTTTTTGCATGGCACTTGCATGTCAGGAGATTGTAGTAGTCCATAAAAAACCTCCTGTTCCGCACCATGTGAGCAGTGGCACAGGGAGCTTCTCTTCAGAATGGAGCCACAGGATGTGACAATGTTCATTGAATCAACTGTGTAATAGTTAAAAAGTAATATGGCCACTTGGGGAAGAATGCTTGAAGTTATAATAATGTTTGCGTAAGCCTGAAATAATTACAACTTTAACACTTTTCATTTTGCCTTTACATTATACAGAATCGCTATACTTTATACTTTTAATGCATCGTAATTGGATTTGAATCTCAATTTTTTGTGAGCTAACCAAAATAGCATTTAGAAAGGTGCGAAATTTGCGTGAGCTGATGAAAAGCTTATTGAATATATTGACATGTCTAAATAGGTGTGTTTTGTGTTCTTGGAGACTTATGCAAACACTTAATTCCAACATTTGATTTAAAGGCAGCTTGCACTCACAGCTATCCATGTGCGTTCATAAGCCTTTGAAAGATCCGAACCTAAAATATACAGTCTTGGTTGTTCAATTCACTTCTGTTTTCTGTGATTTGTTACATTTTTTCATTGTTTCAATATGTAGAGGTGAAAGTGGTTTTCCTTGTGCATGTCTAATTTTCTTAATTTTCTCACTTTCCTAAAAGATTTATAAACCTTTTTTTTTAAAAAACGTAAATGACTCAAAAAAAAAAAAAGAAAAAAAAGATATGCAGCTATGCAGTGTGTTCTTGCACATAAATGAAATTGCTACACTAGACACCACGCTATCTGGTGAAAATTTTTAAAGATAGATTCCTGTAAGTTCCTAAAGCAAATTACAAAATTATCTGATTTTCAGCGATGTTGCTGAAATTTCAGCAGAAATGCTCCGGGGTCAGCATCTCACAGAATTCGTTTAATAGCTGCTTGGGTGAAGACCCAACTAAACTAAACCCCCTCAAACACCAAATCTTTCTCCCTTGTTTGCTCTTTGTGATGATTCAGTTGCTACAGCTAATGCAGGGCAGCAGCAGGGCTTGTCTCACAATCATGATAAATAATATTGATTCTTGCTTCAGCCCTATATTGCAGTTTTGGTGCGCAGCGTTACAAATCATACATTATTCCTTTTGTGACTAATCTCCTCTGAAAAATGTTTAAAGTTCTGTCTTGCTCAGAAGGCATATAGAAGCGCAACCATTCCTTTTGATGTGTTCATAACAAATCAGTCTTTGAAAATATGATTCTTTTATATATGAAATTATTTTAGAAAATGAAAAGGGGATGAAACCAAGTCTTCCAAAGGCTAGAAATTCTCCTGAGACCTCCGAATAATATAGTTTCTTGAGGTCTAAAATAAGCATTTCCATCACTGACATCTTCTTACGTACAGATCGCCCAGTCAAACTGTGTCACAGTTGAGCTTGTAGCAGGAGTATGAACATGGTTTGAAATGCCCTCATAGACAGTTTGTTGTCTTTCTTCTTGAGAAAATGTGCTGGGTGTTGCCCCTACTGAGAAGATGCACTTATGCATTTTAAAGTAGTATGCGTTGATGGAAATGGGCTTCTGGTTGCTTTATGGTATCAACAGAGTATCTCAATGTATGAACGTGGTGTGGCAAGCTCAGAGGATTAGTCATCTTCTCCATGTGTTCCTAGTGTAACTTCTGTTCCCGAATGGTTTAGCTTCTGGGAATATGACACAGATTCTCTTTATGGTTTCTTTCTCAGTAAATTCTAAGGTAGCTGTAACACCTGGAGCAAACTGAATGTCACAAAACAGACTTCAAGTATTTGCTCGTACTTGGAAAAAGTTTATGCTCAGTATGCAAACCTGTGAGTGCTTAGCTTTATTTTTTTTGTGTGCAGCAAGTGTATTGAGAATGAGCTTCTGTAGTCATGCACAAGAAATCATTCCGTCATTGATTCACATTATCCCTTGGGAATGGGGATAGTATTTTATGTCTCAAATGAGCAGACATAACAAACCAACAAAGTTTTTGGAGTTAAAGTGTTGGGCAGTTATGGATGTAATTACAGAATCGTTCCAGCTGGAAGGGACTCCAGTGGGTCTCTGGTCCAGCCTCTTCCTCGGAGAGGGTCAGCTGTGAGATCAGACCAAGTTTCTTAGGACCTTGTCCAGTTGTGTCTTAAAAACCACCAAGATTTGGTATTTCTGTGTTAGTTAGCTTTTAAATTCAGAGGACTCGGGAATCAAAACTGACAGTAGCTAAAATGCAGCCAGTTTGATGATTTCTGAGAATGGTTTTAATCTCAGTTTTAAAGATCAGATATTATTCCCTATCAATCCTGAGTTGAAATAAAACTCATTCAAAAATCTGGAAAAGACATTGAGACTTCCTGCTGCTCATCAGTGTATTCTATAGGGTAAATTATGATAAATGTTTCATTCTGTCTTAATGAATGGATGCTTTCTGGATGTTAACAGGTGCGTCTGTTCTACTGTCCTTCGGTGAAACTACATTTAGAAAATCAGGAAAAGTCTATGGGACAGAGGATGTCTGTTCATATTGAGAGAAAAGGGAGGTTGTACAGTTAGATACAGATTTCATCTTTAGAAGAAAGACAAAACAGGACCATTTTAAGTTCCTGTATCTTGAATTTTGTGAAGTTTGTGCACATGTGAGAGAGACTGCAAAATATTTGTAATAGTGATGTAGAGAGGTTTGCCTTCAAGCTCTCCCATGTTTCCGTGTAACCAAGCAGCAGCCAAGTGATTCTTTCTGATACACAGATCTGCAGGTGTACGTGGGACGTTTCTCACCTTACACTTTATGGTTCAGTGATATTAGTGGTCTGTCATCAAATCAATGTGACGTCATCAATCAAATCGATGTGAGGCAACCAGTTCCTTTAGTTTCTTCTTGAGAAAAATACTAATGCCATTTTGATGAGAACGCGTGTGTCGATGATGCTTCTGGTAGGAGTGAGCCATTGTGAAGACCTTTTCATGCTGGGGGTAAACCCAGCACTGTCCCCCACTAGGGGAGCAGGAAGCCCACCTTCACCAAGATGTACTTCACATGGAGATCTTACTCATCACCGGGGGTTTCCTCTTGAAATGCCTCTGTTCTGTCTCTGTTCCAGTCTCGTTAACAATGATATATAACTAAACCACAGCTCAGGATAACAAGCCTGAGTATGTCAGATTTTCAGGTTAAGTCCACTGACTCGAGTGGATAGCACTGGCAGAATAATTAGGACTGGGTTCCATAATTTATTTTAGCTAATGGAACTTCTAGGGGGAAAAAGAACATACATCTTAAAGATGTTGTTTTGGTAAGAGGGTAAGTTTTAGTGAATAATTCCAGGTATTTTAATAGGTGTAACTTGTTCATCTGTGTGGTTAGACTGAAGCATTCTTCTCAATAATTACATTGTAGGTATTTTATAAACCCTCCAGGTTCTAAGTAGCTTAATACCTGACATCAATTAGTCTTTGACTAGAATTCACAAAGGGATTTAAAAAAAGAAGCGAGCTCTTTATGTGGGGAGCAAAAGCATATCTATTTGTAGGAAGCATAAAGGAGAATATTGAAGGTCTCTTCTTTGTGTTCTGTGTGCTTTCTTCCTAGCAATGTGCGTTTTTAATCTAGACTTGCACTTGCAGACCTTTTAAAATTAGCCTAATTACAGCAGCAGTTATGTGGCTTCTGTTTTTCCCAGGATAATAGATTATGTGGTTTAAGTTTGACTGTTGTTCCAACATGTAGAGCCTGTCAGATATCAAATCTTAATTTTCTTTCCTGGAAAGTGACTCCACACTATGAAAGCGTGAATGTTTGTATAGTAGACATGGGAATAAGTATTCTTTAAGGTCAAAGTCAGTTAAGAGCATCTTCATCACTGTCAGTGGGAAAAGCGCTAGTCTGGAAAATATGCGAAGCTATTTTCCTGCACAGAGCTCCTTGATTACTAAATCTGGATGCATTAGGAACAATATTAGTGCCTGTAGTTCCCTTTTTATATTAGCACTGCACAATCTCTGGCAACGATGCTTTATCTCTCCCTACTTACCCACACCCCAAACCAGACTGAGATTGCATTTTCACCTAAACCTCTTCTCAGAAGTGGGTCTTGAAATTTTTTCGCAGGTAGTAGTGCTTACTGGTCCAGTGGTACATCCTTAGCAATCTTATTAATGTAATCAAGGGCAGAGCTGCCAGATGCTGATACCATGCCTTAATCTGCAAGACCAAGCACACAGTACTCGATGGTAGATGAGACCACACGTTGAGAAAGTCGGGTGATGGCAAGTGATGGTGGGATACTCCTTTTAGCTGTGGTTATACAGAAAGAATAAATCACTTAAGAGACTGTAGTATGTATTTTTAACAAGGGGATGCTATTTTATTGCTGTCTATACCACGTCCAGCAGCCTGCCTGTTTGGTCAGAGCTGAATAGTGATAGCAATGAGAGGCTCCAGCTCCTCAGCTGCACGCATCTCCATCCCAGATGGCTTTTTCTGCCTTGACAGATATGAGCAGAGCCTTGCTTTGTAGGCTTCTGCAACCCTTATGAAGCATAGTAAAACCTTTTTGTCAAATTCCGTTGGAATGAATTGATGATTTTATTGATTGCTACAGTGAATGTGAAGTTTGCATTTAATGAGGTCCAGCTCAAGGTCGTCTGCAGTAACTGAGCATTGCAAAGGAGTTAGTTCAGGTAACAGCTCTAGCAGGGAGATGCTTTGATACCCAACTCGGTTTAGAAAGTTTCCAGACATGCCAGGCTCACTTGCAGTTGCTTCCCAGTTCTCTATTTGTCTTGGGTCCAGGCCTGTTCTGTTCAGTGATTTCACCAGCAAGAAGGGTGATGAAGCAGAGAGAGTGCATGTTATATTTTCAGATAACTGCATCAAGAAGGATATTAGGAAACCTTTTAATCATAAGAATAGTGTAACTGTGTGGAGAAATTGTAGCTTGTCTGTTACTGGAGATCTTTAAAAGACAGGCAGAAAGATGTTTGTCACGAACTCAGGCTGCCCTAGTGATGGGAATGGACTGGCTGGCAACTGTGTTCCTGGTTTTCTATGAATTTATTGACATTTTGAAGCCTTCAGAGCAAGAAGCATCTCTCATTAAGTGTGCACACAACCTGTGCCTTTTTTAAGGCTCCCTTTAAGCTTTTGTTGTTGTTGTTACTGTGATACATCACGTGTCAGTGCACGAAGGGCTGCTGCAGGCTGTGGTGGCAGGAGAATCCAAACTCCGAAAAAAAAGTAGAAGACAACTGCAGTCACTCCTCCCCTTGGAAATGGTGATGGTATTGTAGGAATACTGTAATGATGCTTTGGACTAAATAATCTTGAAAAATGCAGAAAAAATAAGAGGAAGAAATGGCAAAAATTGCAATGAACTTGGAGTGAAAGAAAGCAAACCTAAAAATATTCCATTTGGAGCAAGGATTTGAGAAAGGAAAGGCTCACTGTGAACAACTGAGGAGGTAGAAAAGATCACTTACTTTCTTCACTTCAAAAGGATCAGAAAGTGTTAAACTTCTCTGACACATCAGAGAAAACCTTGTGAATTTCAGAACAACTTGGGCAAGAATCAAGCATCCACGGAAATCTGAGAAATCTCTAACCTGAAGGCCTTCAAGGTTATATTAGTCATCCTTCTGTAAGCTTATTAGTATTTCATATATTCCTTCTTTTATGGATAATGAGAGGAAACAGATCATTTTCCCTTTGGCAGTAGTGACTCATTAGAAAAAAAAAAACAACAAACAAACCTAAATATGGCCAGAGGAACGTCTATATTCTTGTCTGGTTTAAGGTGCAAGCTATCAAATATCAATTACTTTTGTGCTTGTATTTTCTAATTGCGCTAGGGTGTGTCTCACATGTACAGTACTCGTATACCACTGAAGGTTTCCAGTGGATTTCATAATAGGATATTCGGTGATGAATTCTAAATCACATCTATTTCTGTTGTAAATTTAACTGACTTCACCCTTCAGCCATCAGATACTTTATTTCTTGCAAATTTTTGTGTATTTAATCTTCTGTTGAACAGAACAGACTGGGGGGGTTTGATATATTTTTAATTTTTGGCTGAAGAGTTCACGCGAATGGATTTCAAGCAGCGGAGTTTCTGTAAGTGTCTCACAAACCATAAGGAGTTCATCATCCCACAGGGTATTTATTCCAGTCCTTGATTTAATGAAGAACTTCTTAAACGGAAGAATAATGAATGGCTAAGTAATACATAAAACAAATATGCTTGCTTGTCTGTCAGCCTCCTGCTTTCTCTTTCTCACAGGCATATGTATAAACAGAAACTATTTCCAAAGCACTCAGATGAAAAAAAATCCAAGTCTTGTAAATGTGTACGTAGACAAATGGATACAAGCACATCGTTATCAATTTAGCCAGACTCAAAATTTTTACTTGTGGATATTGTTTGGCATCACCTCCCTAGATTTTCTCTTTTATTTTATGTTGCTGGAAATAAAGTCTGAGGCCTTGCCTGATTTTGCTGGAGCTTGCAGTTCAAAAATCTATTTTAAAGAGTGAGTGATAGCTGGTAGAAATTAGTATGCTGAGGAGGTGCTGGAGTGTGGAGAACAGGGACACTTGGTAAATCAGAAATTAGAGTGTGTATATATGTAGAAATAGGCGCAATGAGCTGAAGCAGGCAGAGAGGACAACAAACTGACAGCAGCAGAAAAGCACAATCCAGAAGGCTTGAAAACCTCTGGTACAATAGAATAGGCATGTGTTAAGCTGTTACTCTTCAGTAACAGTAAGTTTGCAGGGACAGAATTCTGTAATCTGATGGTGTAGCAGGACCTTAAATTACATGTTATCTAGAAAAAGGTGCTGTTTATTTTTTTGTAATGCAGTGCAAACATAAAGAATTACAAAGCATTAATAATTAGCAATTAATTTCATGACACGTTATTTTCATTACATGCTGATGCAGTCTTATTTCATATTTCAGTTCGTTCCATTAGATTGTTGTGAGGCACTTAAAGACTACATGGTAAATTAGTGTTATACTGCAGGACAACAGAGCAGATTTCTCCAGGAGCTTTCTGTCACAATAATTTCTCTTTCTAGAAAACTGTGAAGAGTCTTTTTTTTGGTGTCAAAGTCATGCTGTATATTCAGCACGTATTCAAGAAATACTGAAATTGCTATGTATTTTATTGAAACTGGAATCTTAGCATGGATATGCTAAACTACATTGTAGAATACAACACTTGCCTTTCCCACTGACCCACTGGAAGCAGATGTAAGCCAGAGAGGAAATAAGGAAATTAGTCATTTTTTTCCACTGTGAATATTCTTGGGTTTTCGTACTTTGTTCTGTAAACATCTCTTATGTTACCTTTGCCAGCTGCTCACCTCGTTGCCCCACATGCATCCCCCCTCTCCCTGGGTTATGGTGATAGCAGCTGGCTGAGCTTCTGTTTGCCTCTGGTTTGTACCCTTCTTTGCCAGCTCCTTGTGCCATCCTCATCCAACTGGCCTTCAGTCTGATGGGTGGGCTTTAGCAAGGGGGTACCTCTGCTGGCCGCTCCATCTCAGCAACCAAAACTGACCACCCAGAGCCCTCCTTTTCCACCTTTCTGCCCTGCAGAGACCAACTGCATCTTTACCACTTCTCTGGTTCCCTCTTTATCCCATCAGTACTTTTCCAGAAAAACTCATCTTTGGGCTTTCCTACTACTACAAATGTTTCCAATAACCAGGGATCACAGAGGAATACCCAGTTATGATTATAGGACCACTAAGTGGAAAGCTGATTTTATTCCCGGCTAGAGTTTGACTTTTACCTTTGGGACTGTGGGACAACGTCTATGGCAAGGAAAGAGAGAGTTTTGAAATCATTAGAAGTGTTGGGGAAGTGATCGATGGAGGTCTTTAAATCTCTCTGCACAATTGTACTAGAAAATGATGTAGCTCCCTATCAAAATGACAAAGAACTGAATTGCTGCTATGGTTTCCTAGGAAAAAGAAAGGACTTAAATGAGGTTTGTTTAGAAATGGGAGGAACCTCTTTTTCATCTTGCCAGGCCTACATACGGTCCTTGAGGACTGCAGGGATTTTTCCCCTCTTTACTTCTGCTAGGGGAGAAATTTGTGTTATCCCAAAATGGGATACAAAGGTATCATTCTCTTGGAACATTTTTGTAACAAGACTGAGGTAGTAATAGTAATAAACTGCAGGGTGTTTTGCAGCTCAGAGCAATAGCGTAGAATATCTCATTTTTGTAGGGACTAATAAATGTCACTGTGCAGTTTGAATGTTTTGTCCCGCTATAAAAAAAAAAGCTTGATTTTACAAAGTTGCAATAGTTATATCTGTCCTCCATCATCTATTTTTTTGCGTTGTTTCCCTGTAATTGGAAATGGGGGCATGTTGATAAAGCAGATATATATTGTGCTATGTGTTCCAGAGATGAACACTCAGGCCTTAGTGAAGACTTGCATAAGAAGCTTAAGTTATAGATAGCTGCCTGGCTCTTCAGTCTGGGGAACCAAGCGGCTGACAGAAATGATCTCTGTAATTCCTGTCCGATTCACTGGCAATGGAAAATTATATGCTTTTTATGATGGATGAACAAGCCCCTAGATTTGGGGCAGGTTTAAATAATATCTGAGAAATTGATGGAAAGTTTTGGGGCTGTCCTGTCGCACCCCGTCAACATCCCTTCCATAATGGTGTGCGTTTTCACAGGACGGTTCAGCCAATGAGGTGATAGCGTATTCTGAGCCATAGCAAACATTAGGAAAACCTTTGAAATAACTAAAAAATCCTATTAATATTTCTGTTCTCAGAAAATTAAGTGTAAGAGCATGAGCAAAAAAGGATATGAAGGAGATTATATAGTAAATAGTGTGTGACGAAAGATCAATTTTAAATATTTATTATGAAGAGCTGCCTATATCCTCTGTAGGTGTGTCTGGGAAGCACCTTTTCAATGAAGAAATCCTTGGCGTTGAGTGCTGATGTTTGCCTAATCTTTCTGCATAAGGGCAATAAAATGAGGACATAGCAGTAGACATGCAGCTCGTTGCAGCCTGCTGTAGTCAGATCGTGCCCAGTTTCTGAGCTGGTGGGTGGAGGTCTAATTCTTGTGCCCTGGCGTAGGAGGTCAGGGTTGGCGCTTTGGTTGGCAGATGCTGATGCTGAGAGGCAGAGGCAGATGCTGAGATGACGGGAAAGGAGAACAAAAAGGTAGGTGGACATCATGTCCCCAGACAGTGAGTGCTTTCACTAGCATTTTAAGTTTTTAAGTGAGGAACTCGGGGACTGAATTTTCATGTGTCTTCTTCATATAAGCTTTTTACTTACATTGGGGTAGAAGGCATCTGAAAGAAAGTACAAATTTTCACTAGCTACAAATTGGGTGAACTTTGATTTTCTTTTATATTTAGACTGGATGAAGTGGCTTGAAAAATAACCTGCTTGGATCTCTGATCCAGGTGGAGCTCAGTATCACGTGGGATACAGGTGCTACAAGGCTTGTAGCCTTAGTTCAGATTGCTTACTGGTACGATGCAAAGACCTATATGTGTGTTTATTTTCCCCCTTTCAGAAACTAGCTTAGTTCTGCCTGCAAAGTAATACTTCTGAGTCATTATACTTGTTACTGGAGGCTCTCCTGCACTTCTGCTCTGTATCTTCCTTATATTTACGCTTGAGATTTTCCTTCTCATGCATCAAGGTTCATTTACCCAGCAAGATTGTCCTTACTGTGTAATAATACCCCTCGACTTTTTCTATTATGCAGTAAAAGAATTTCAATAACAAAGGTGGGCACAGAAGCCTATACATAGATTCCCTCAGCCAAGCTATTTTAAGCTTTTGCAAATACCTCTGATGCTTAAAGTAACTGCACTGCACCTGTATTAAGGGAAATGGCTACAGTTCCCCTTAAACATGAGAAAATGAAATATAGGCTATCAGAAGGTTCGATATGAGAAAAAATGCTCTTAACTAGAAGCAACCCACTTCAAGTATAAAATACAAGGATCTGTTAACTTTTTATGAGGAGGTAGTGAATGTGTGAGGGTTGGGGATAAAATTGCAGTTCATGTATGGAAATGTTTCTATTTTTTGCTTAGGAAATGTGTTTCATACATTATATTTTAGTGCTCTGTCCTTCTTCATTGTCCTGCACCTTCAGCAGAACCTTAAATTATGTCTGAAACTGAAGAAGGACGATGGGTAAAGGAGGTAAAGGACACAAACTCTCTCATCCGTTTGTTTCAGTGGGTTATATTAATTTGAAGCAAAGTAAGTAAAGTAAGTGTCTACATGAATAACTGGTTTGCTGCTGATCATTTTAGGGAGACATCTAACTGTTATCATTTGACCTCATCACTTCAAAATCCAGTTTGACCCCCGTCCCATGACTCTACTCTTCATGGCAACTTCCAAATGCAAGCACCCATTGCCAGTGCCACGGGGCTGTGACGTTGCAAGTTGAGAATTTAGAATCTCATTTTGACATTTGCTGCGAAGAGCCAAAAGTTCTGTTTGAAAAATATTAATTTGTTAAGCTGGCTAAATAGGATTCAGACTTTGTTCATTTGCTCATTTATTTTGCTGTCTCTGCCCTAGAATATTTATTTTCCTGCTTTCAGTATCACAGTCCTGCTTAGAATTTAACCTTTGCTGCAGACTAAGTCAGTAAGCAGCCATTGTTAAAGAGCACGCAACCATGTTCTGCTCAACTGCTTTTATATTTTTCTAGACTACGGTGTTCACAGTATGTAAGCTATTAGCAGGTAGACTGTTCTCAGCTAGCAGAATTTCAAAGTGGCAAATTGTTAATTTTTTTTTTAATCAAAACCAGAAATCTGAATATTTCAATGCCAGGGGGTTTTTTTGTTTGTTTCAGTTTATGTTTCAGCTTGAAAAAAAGGAGCTCTTTTGCTTATTCATTCTGGGTACTTTAAATCTGTTCATAATGGTAAAACTTAAGTATTCATTACCATTTTATTTAAAGAGAGGTGGAGGAAATGCTTGTGCATTCTGCCTAAGGCGTATAGCAGCCCTACGCAAGCTGGGAATATGTTTGTTAACCTCTTTGCTTAAGAAAATGTGGCTGGAATGCACCTACTTATTCATACACCTCGCTTATACAGCTACATCTCGTCCCCAAAGTCAGGTTTGATTGCTTGCCATGCCTGGGATCTGATTTGGGGTAATTGCCTGAGTCCTTCAACTCTGATTCTTTTTGTGGTAATTGCATGCGTGTCTTAGGTGAATCGTTTCCTGGTTTTCCTTTTTTTTACAAATACAGAGCCTTGATCAGCCGCAGAAAAGAGAAGATAAAAATGAGTAATTCACGATTCAGCTGGCAGGACATTTTCAGAAATGCTGTGTTTTAAATAGCCTCCTTAGAAAGCTGGTATGAAAATAGAAGGTGATGAGTTTAAAAGTTTGTGCTTAACTTTTAAATAACCTGTATAGCAATAGCCTTCCCCAGCCTTGAAAAATCCAGTATAAATCCTGCTTTGGAAAGGTTTTATTAGCCTGCTGACTAACTAGGAACTGGCCATAGGTATCCAAGGTGCTTTCCTTGGGAGATTGCGTTGGTAAGTGTGTCTGCTGTCCCTTGCCCTCCCCTGTTGCACTAGCCTGGCCTCTCAAGGACCTCCGCCTGTGTATCTGACCTTGGCTCTGAACGGGTGTCTGTGGGCTCATCAGGAGACTGAGCCACTGTTATTTAGGAAACCACCTGAAACTTCGGGCAACCTTGAACCTTGGGTGTTCATGCAGGAGGGCGTACCGCAGAAATATTAGGGAAAACCAGTTACAAAGCACGGACTGTTGTAGTGCTTTGTTCTGTCTTCCTTCCAAGCTTTTGGGTTCTAACCTCGCATGTAAAAGCCTGGCTTCAAGCATTGCTAAAGAAGTGTCTTCCTGCTCTGGCAAGCCTGTCTGGTGTAGGAGGAGGAGAAGCACCTTGGTGATGGTGGCAGCTTGTCCTGAACCCGGGCGGTGTGTGCAGGCAGCCTGAAGGGTCTGGCCTCAGTGGCTGGGGCTGGCTCCGTGCCTCCTGCGTGGCCCGACTTGATGCTGCTGCTGCTGCTAGGAGCTGGGTGTAAGGAAGTAACCCGTCCTCACGTGGGAAAGCTGAGAAGTAACAGAAACCACATACTTTCCTTGAATTTATTCTATATTTAGTTAGGATTTCCATTCAGAATTGGCTTACTTTTGCTGCTTCTCCTGCCTTTCCCTTCCTCTTTTAACCCTCCCCTCCAGCTGTTTGGATACGGTATTTCTTATTAAGAGTCAAACTACTCTTCAGGTGGGTAAAAGTATTCGGTTTTTGAACACTGAGGCTTCTATCCCATGTAGTTAGTGAAATAATGTCACAAAGCATAGAAAAATATCTTTTCAAATTTTGTCATATATGTTGTCATTATTCTCATATCATTAAGAATACACATGTCAGTAAAGGATCCTGAGACCGTGACTGTTGGGCCGAATGCACAGAGTTGCAGAGTGTCTGTGCTTTGCCACCAAAGACTTTAATTGAAGTTCTTCCTCAGTGTTTTACTCCCACCCCAGCCCAAGATAAGCAAAAACTCTGGGGTTTTAGTTCTAGAGTGGCAGCTGCATGATCTTTGTACACGTCTTGTCTCTAGAAAGTTGGAAGGAGTGAACCAAAGAGAGGCTATGGATTTGGATGTTAGAGATGTCAAAGAGTAAATGAGAGATACAGGCTTCATGGGCATGATAGAAATAATATAGAATAGAATAGATTAGAATAGAATAGAAATAAGAGAAAGTATAGTAATTTCATGGAACAAAGACACATCCATTTTGCTGTCAGATCTATCAGTACCTTTTCTGTAGTAGCCATCATTCAATAACTCGGCATTTACCCTTTTCCCAACACATTATGCTGCCTTCTGGATCCCTTGATGGGCACATCAGATATGCTGTGGCCAGCCTATTAATTGTTCCACCCCTCAGATCTTTCTTCCAGCACCAGGCAATTCAGAATACATCAGAAACAGATAAAAATGAATTCAACATTTAGGCTGAGCTGTATTCCACCCATGTCCTACTAAGGGTTTCTATTAAGTTAAGATTCGGGATGTAACATTTTCCTTCTGCTTTATCCTGTACTTCTCTCCTACGTCCTTTGTCAGTGTGCAGAGCAGGCAGAAGGTTTTGTGCTTACAACAAGTAATTTAAATCACACATGATTTTCTTCTGTGCCAACTGCAGGTTTGGGTGATACAAGTTGAACTCTGAATGAGTTGCGAAAGTTTTATGAATATGAGTGTTTGTCTTTCCCATGTGTGTAAAATAACAAACAGCTTTAAGGAAATACTATAGCTGGTGAGAAAAGGGCATTGGGGGTCACCCTGCAGTGTTCCCGTCTGGGAATTAGGGCTCTGTTGTGCTAATCCTGCTTAACACAAGCAAAGCAAAGTCTCGGTCTCTTCCCACAGTCCCATTTGTAGGATTTATAACAAAGTTTAATTTTTAGCTTGTTCTCTGTGGGGCTTTAGTTGGAGGTCCTTGGGGGCTACTTCTAAAGGGATCTGCAGAAATTAACGAGAGCAAGTTTATTACCAATAAATGTAAATACGTATGCAAAATAATTTCAACTAAAATAGGCACTCATGGGACTGTTTAGTTCAGTTAGGAAAGGTTTAAGGAGACACAAATCAAAGAAGATAATAAATGCTCATTTAGATCATGGACAGCAAAGAAATAAACAGGAATAAGAAAGGTGGGACAAAGCTGTAGTTGCACCACCAAGAGACGCAGGTAGCTTGGGGCATCGGAGTGCCAGGCTTATTCATGCTAGGCATTGATAGTTCTTTTTCATCACAGAGAAGGTTTAGTTCAATCAAGACTTTTAAAAGTGATTCCAGATTGGAGTTTTACCATTTGGCTGAACAGCAATTTCAAATGCAGAAGATCCAGATGCAGAATTTGAATTCTTAACATGACAGGATGATCTATGAGGCACTGTGAAGTTATTTTTTTCCTGTCTACTAAATCCATTTGCTTCTGCCTGTGTATAAGCTTGAAAGTCCTATCTGTTCCCATACTGGAATATTTTCCCCCCTCGTCATCCCTGCTCTTTGGCTTGTGATTGTCAGGTTGCTCAGGAGTTCGTGGTTCTAGGATTTAACAAAAAAGGCACTGATGATCTCAAGAGTCCATAGGCAGTACCAGAGGGTGCACCTTCCAGCTTTTCCTATTACAGACAGGAGTTGAAGGGCTGAACTAGGTAATGAATTATCCACAGAAAACTTTGTGACTAGGCAGGCTGGCAATCAGCCATGGCATTAAAAAGCAGCTGCAGAAAAGGGTTTTTTTCTTTTCTTCTTTCTTGTTCCACACACAAGTTCATGTTCTTCTTCCATGCCATATATGATGTATACTGAGCAAGTGAAACATAAAAATAGTCCTAGGCATTGCGTACACCCTGAACCCCCGAAGCAGGGAGCTTAACCAGCCTGCAGGGTAGGACTGGTACAACTAAGTATGACGGGACTGTGTTAGAAAAATGTGGACAGTCGGGGTTACCTCGTTGTCTACCTCTGCCTTAATTGTTTCAGATACGTGCCTTTAATGGCAATTGTGAATATGTACATCTAGGCAGCCACGTCCGCTTCCTCCATCCTCAGTGGTTTCCCCTGGGGTAACCTCTGCCTTGCAACACCTGGGGTGATGCATGAGGGGTCCGGCTCTCCTCCTATTCACCATTCATAACTTCATGGAAAGGTCGCCTTAGTTTTGGAGCTGGAGATACCCCTTTTGGTTTAATTCAGCCTTGTTAATAAAAAGCAGTCAAAAATATGTGTTCATTGGACATGGTTTTCGGAACACAGAGTGAGGGTAAATCAACAGAGGAGGAAGGGGGGTTTCCTCAGAGGCTGGCAGGTCTCCTTGGAGCCACAGTACCAAACCTCCTCCTAGTTCAGCAAAGCACAGCTGGCAATGTTGTAATTATCAAATGTTTTTCAAATGTGTACTATTGAAATGTAGCTGAAAGCTACTAAAGGACCTAATAATCACCCGGCAAGAAATAATTATGTTTCAGTGAAGCACAACTCTTACTACTTGGTTTGAGCCTTTATAATCAGTTTATAAATTAACGTCTTCGTGTCTATACCCTTTTTTTTTTGCAGTGAAGTAAAATACAAAACATTCAAATGTGGCCTGTACTTCATTTTCAGTTAATTCTTGCACTAGTCTCTAGCATGAAAGAAATGCATTTTATGGATTCTTTCCTGCTGTAAGCTCCCGTAACCTTAGCAGTAATACAAATGTCTGTCATTTGGGGTTTTTTCCTTGTTTATTTTGCAAATCTCAAAGCTTGTAATTACTGCGATGCAAATGCCCCTGGCTATGGCAGGTTTCCCATGTGTTGTGTACAGGTGCACAGCATTGCGAAAACATGCCTCAGTTTTTGTACCTAGGAATTGCAAGGCAGTATGCAGAGCAATCCGGAGAAGCATCTGCCTTGTTTCCAGAAGCGCCGGGGAAGCGCAAGGCTCAGTTCAACGGCACGCATAGCAGGAGCCCTGCCACCACCGGTGTCCTCACAGCCGCCGTGCCCAAGCTCAGCCTGGTGCCTCCCAGCGCCGCCCAGATTGCAGGTCTGCGTGCCTCTGCCAGGAGCCTGCTTTTCCATCGATGGGCCACAGGCGGTGTTGGAAGAAAGATTCATGCATTTTTTATGAACTACTAAGCACTCTGCCTTGCCATGAATGCCAGCACTTACTGTACTTGGTTAAAAATGGCTCCATACCACACGTTTTTTCTTTCAGACCATTCCTGATGGTGCTTTTCTTTGGACCTTTGCCCCTTTTATAATGACCTTCTCCTTCGCTTTCTGTTTGCAGGGTGCGTTACAGACCTACTGCTTCCTGGTGTTTGCTGCCATCTGCTTTGCAGGAGCTGCCTACCTGTTTTTTGTCCTGCCTGAAACAAAACATAAGACATTTAACGAGATCAGCCAGGCATTTGCCAAAAGGAATAAAGTAACTTTAGAAATGCAAGAAATGAACCACTACCCGGGGGAGAGGAAATCGAGTGCAGAACAAGAATCAAACTTCACGTCTTCGGTGGACAACGGCGAAACCAAGAAAGGGATTGTGTAAACCCAGGATGCTCTTTCGAGGGATGGGAAAAACATGCTCTTTTCATTCAGTAGGTTTATAGCAATGCACAACTCTTATTTTTTTTTATGTGACAGCATGAACTGCTTCCCCCTTCAATATGTTTTGAGTACGGGTGAATTCGCTAGCAGCTAGGGTGATGGTTGAGGAAATGAGAGGCGGGAGTGGCAGCAGCTGATTAAATAAATAAGCTGGAGTTTTGCATGCTCACGGGGAGGTGTGTGCGCAGCCACGGGGGAGGAGGAGGAGGAGGAGGAGGAAGAGGAGGAGGCAGGGAAAAGGGAAGAGATCCCAGCAAGTAAATGCTAAGAATCGATGCACGTGAACCTGCAATGGTACTGGCTCGCATTCCTCCACGTTTCCCAATATGTCATTAGAGTTGCAGGTGAGAATTGAGGACTTGAAAGAAGACTCGTGACACCCCCCCGACATCCCATTCCTTTTCCAGCTATTTTGAATTTCCGTTGCTTCGTCTCAACATCTCCTAGCTTCTCATAAATGGAGAGCTCTGGGTCCTGATGGGTTTCCTTGTCTCTCTTGTAAATCCTGATCGACTGGGAATATGGTTGCCTCTTGTGTCTGCATTTGCTGGCACTGCATTTCTGTGGATATATCTTTTTTTTTTTTTTTTTTTTTTTTTTTTTTTAAGAATAGCTATAGAAGCTTTAATATGAAAAGAAAACTAAGCCTCATGGTGAAGTGAGAGAACTCTGATGGTATGTGTAGGTTATAGTGTTTGGTTTTTTTTTTTAATGCTGAGTTTTTCAAGGGTTGGGAGTTTCTGATTGGTTTTTTGCTTTTCATTTCAAGTTCCTTTTAAAACAAGTCTTAGGAGCCAAAATTTCCTTGAGACCCAATAAGTATCATTTCTTAACACTCAGATCTCCAGAGGAATTTGGGTGCCACTTATTTAAACACTAATTTTCACTTGGGCATTAGATTCTGAAGCTCCAGGCCTAGTTCACGTGAATAAGTTTCTAAGCTATTTAATACTTTGTGAAACTGTCCTCAGAGTCTGCTTGATTTCGTGATAGAAAGACTCAGCAGGCTGTCAGGTGTTAGGTGACACCTTCCACACGGGATTTTTTTTTTCTGAACATCATCTTTCCAGTTTGTAATTTTAATAATACTTTTTCTTGATCCTTCTAGGTACCTGGATGCTGAGGGGGTAATAAGCACTTTTAAATCAAGTAGTTAGCTGTTTTATATGAAAAGTCAGTAAGTCTTAGGGCTGCTCTCCATTAGGAGTAAAGCACAAGAAGCAAGCGAAGCATTTAGTTAGAGCCGGCTGCTTCCACAAGTTATATTTACTAATCTAGAAATTCATACATTTGGGGGTATTTTGGAAAAATATATATTCATGTATATATGAATATATTCCAAATATAAAAATATACGAATATGTATATTCATATATGTACACAATGAAGAATTGCTTTCCAATACTTGTTTTTTCCCCAAGTGATAAGCTGTTTATTGTTTTTACACTGTAAATTATACTGTAAATCAAAATCAGAGATCCTAATGTTCAGCTGTTACTACTAAATGATGTATGTGGTTTTATACTGTGATTTATTTATATGTGGCATATTTACTGCACACACTGAAAGCTGACCTAATAGGGCAATTTCACTACTGGGTAATAGAAGAAGAATTGATCTGAGCCTTTGTGCCAGGATTTATGCTGTTTTACTGGGATAGAGGTACAGCAACAAGGAAGAAAATTAAAATATATATGAGCAAGAGAATTAAGAATGAAAAATCGGATTTATTATATTGGTGCTACTGTTAAGAAACAGAGTGAATCAGGATTATGCCAGCTGATAACCATACACAGAAGCTAATCAAATACTATAGAGGAAACTGAAGAACGATGTCTTCTAGTAACCTCTTCTAAAATTATATATATAGCAAATGAGCACGTCATCTTTCCGTGGCTCTCGTGGCCTATTCCTTGTGTTACATGAGGCTTGCTAAGTGAACGGTTGTGTAAACAATAAGTTTGAATGCCACCCCACCAGCCAATTTCAGGAAGAAATTCTTCCTCTTCTGCCTGCAGGGCGAGACTGGCAAGTTCAGACCCTCTCATTCATATTGAGAGTTACCTTACATTGCAGGTAAGGCTGCTAACATGGTATGATGTGATCTGATTTGAGTCAAGGTGGCAGGGTTGGAAACCATTATTAGAGTGAGGAGAACTTAGCACTTAGTACTTTTCATTCATGTACATTGCAGGCGTTATGTGTTGATGATGTTGCCATTGGTTATCTTCAATGAAATATCCTGTTGGCCTGATACAGCAGTTGTGTTGGACTTCTGCAACACAACAAAATAGTCTTACAGTTCCTTACAGTTACATTTGGAGCCCAGCTCTGAATGTGTTGGTAAAGAGATGGTTTGATAGAATTTCCTATCACAGCTCAGGGGCTTGTACTGATTTAACAACAGGGGATTGTGTTTTCCTCTTGTGCAACCCCATTTATCCATCTCTTGCCCTACGTGAGATAGGCACACTCCAGATACGCGCTTTCTGTGCAACTGCAAAGAGAGCTGCTGCGTGCTGAGTATACCATGGGACAGCGGTAGCACGTCTCGCCAGGGGTTTGCTCCAGCCCGTGGTACGGGTTAAAAGCAATTCCAGTCTCCAGACGTGTATGGGTGCAGGTGCTTTGCTCATTGGCCAGGGAAAGTGACTGCAGTCTCCTCTGCCCTGGCTTGTGGAAGTTTCTGAGGAAACTTCAGATGTGCCGGTACTGCATTGGCTTTCTCATCTCTGACCCTAACGAGAGTTTTGTGGTGTTCTTCAAGTTGTTCCGTAATGTTTTTTTCCGTTGTTATGCTGCTATAGCTTCTCCAGCAATGAGGAGACAAAGTGGAAAATATCAGCAATTTATCGTTTGGTTTTCTTGTTGAATGTATCAAATTGTCTACAGCCCATGTGTTTGTCAGTGAGTGTTGTGTGGTGCCACGTTCTCTTTTCCTGTCTGTGACACTGGGATGAGGAGCTGCAAGACGGTGTTTGTACGAGTACTGCAAGTGGCTTACGTGTGTGTGATCAACTATGTCCATGCACAGTGATTGCAAAATAAACCTTTGGAATTAAACTAAAGTGATGTAGATTTTGTTCTGGGTAAATCCGAGTAGATACAGCTGTACAAGTTTTGTTGTACGATTCCCTGAGTTTTTGTATGTCCCAGTACAAGACTGTACAGTCCTACATCTGGATGACCCGGGTCAATGCTGGACTGGGACTATGGTTGGGCGGTTGGGAGTTATGGGGAAGAAAATAATCTCTGAAATTTTATTTTTGGGGCATCATTTACATTTTGCTTCTCAAATCAGATTCCACATTTCATTCTTTCATATGTTTATATTGGGCTTTAGAAATAAAAATGCAGACTGGCTAGTAGTAGTAATAACTGAATAAGAATTGTTGAGTCTGGTGAGGCTTTTCTGCAGAAAGTTGTAATTTGCAATGGATGACTTTGAGTTGCTAAAGCTCAACTTTCTGATGAGAAATTCAGTCAAATGACTATTTCTGCTACAAAGATATGCAAAACCTGAGATCTGAAATATGTATAAAAAATTTAATTTTGTATTTCGGGTTCTGAAGCCAATTTTCACTCCACAAGGATTTGCTTTCTAGTGGGGGAAGATGTGAGTAGTTCAGCCATATGGGACAATTTTCATCTTCAGACTAAAATGAGAAAAGAAACACCAAAACCAACTCTTTGAAATTTGCTTTCTTCCCTTTGACTATTTTTATGTGCTTTTTTGTACAGAAGTTACCATATAAACTATTAGAGCTCCCATCACCTCACACAGCAGGAAGAACACATCTGAGTAAAACATTCGTAGGAGATGCCTGCGGTCTTTTTCTTTCAGCCTGACTCCAGAATATCAAGTTCAGATACAATCTAAAAACCTGAACTGTATAGACCCAAACTGTGAAGCAGGTTTGTTAATGCAAATATTCAAGCTGTTAAAAAAAACATGTTTGGGTCCATACTTAATTCTCTCTGCAAGTGATATTATTTGGGAGTGAGCGCTGTGAAAAGGTGAATTTCACTGCAAAAGCTTAGTACTTGGATTCCTAATCAAGTTATCACAGCTCAAAAAGCAATCATGCATAACCTGAGTCACTACAACCCTCTTCCTTGCAAGGTAAGCCGCATTAACCTTGCTTTTGCTGTGACCTAAGAGGAACACAGGCAGTGCATGGTTGAGATCCTTGAGATGTCCCTAGTAAGGCTCCACTCCAGTCAGATGCTTTTAAACCTCAGATTCTGATTTTTAGAAAGCATAAAAGAAAAGCTTTCAGGACACTTCTATCCAGTGATTAATGAAGTCAACAGAGGTCTCCTCCAGTGCCTTCAACTGTACAAATGAACCCAAGAAAGGCATGGTATACATAAAAACGTGCAGGGCTTCCTAAGCTTAAAACTCCTTTATCTTCTTTAGATAGATAGCAAAACGATGGCTTGCTTTCTCAATCTGGGAAAACAATGTAATTATTCAGATACTGCAAAAGCACTGATCTGATGCTTTTCTTCTGAGTTTGAGGGAGTGGGGTTGGTTGCTTGGTGGTTTGTTGGGTTCTTTTATTTATTTAACTGGGAGCACTAGTAGTCTGGTTCATATGCCAAAGAAGAGTATCAAGCATGAGACTACTGGAGTTGCTGGTTGTCTTAATACAATTCCCAAAAGGTAAAAAGCAAAATATAACTGTCAGACCCCTGAAACACAATACATTAAGAGCATGATCTTGTAAGGGTAGGAGATAATTTGTCTGCTGCTATGTAAGCTGCCACACAGAGACATTGATTTTTGTTTCATTTTCTCATTTCTCTCAGTTAAAAAATCAGTCAAGCTAAATGCAATGCTCACCTCTTGACATTTGTTCCACCTTTTGTTTCTGACTTGTCTACCCAATTATATAAATATTTTTACAGTTCAGATCTGAAAACAGGAAAGGAATAGTTACTTAGGAAAAGCAAACATGCCAAAGATTATAAAAACAGTAAATACAATTTTCTCTAGAGGCTGACATTTTCAAAGACAAGTTCAGGAGTTAATCACTTAAATCCAAATCTCATATGGTTTTATCCCTTTGAATTAAACTCTACGGACTATATATATGCATACGTATATAGAGAGAGACTTTTATGTTATCCCAGGGAAAAAGTTCAGCTGCTTTAATTCTCATACATAAAAGAAATTGGGCCATTTGGATATTATGTCAAGTTGTGAACTAGACTCTGATGGCACTCAGATATTTGCATTAACAAACTTAGCTAAAGTTTGTATGAGCTTAGGTTTAGAAAAGTTGTCTAGCAAGGCTGCCTTCTTTTGGCCAGCCTTAGATTTTTTTTTTTTTTATTTGTACTTCTCTAAACTGCTAGGGGGATACTACTATGCTCATATATATAGAATTTAATTAAATTTTTGTAGATATGAATTTTATTTGTGTGTATCATAATATGTATTAAAATATATAACATTTTTGTATATAGACAGTAGTATAAGATATAATTTACTTTCTTCAAAGGAAAAAGAATGGAGTTTTTCTAAGTTCTGTGGAGCTATCTTTTGTTAAACAAACGTGAGTTAAATATATATATCAGAAATTATATATTGCTTTAGCACAACAATGCAATAAACCAAGGTTCGACAATTTATATTCTGTGACTGGCTGAAGCCTTATCTTCCTAATCAATACACTTGCTGAGCTGTGATAGACTGATCATCTGGATAACTAACAGTCAACAAGAGCTTTTCATGTGCTTGTTGCACAGCATGAGTGTATGACGCAAAGCTGGGGAAAATCCTCAGGATAGCTCCAGTTCTGGACACTGATGCTAAAATAATTGCCAACCATGTTTCCCTTTGTCAAATAGGCTTCAGTATTTATGAAGTGAAAAATTATCCTTAATGGTAACTTCGGCGTTTTCTTTTGAGGCATCAAAGGAAAATGTTAAAACTCTTTTCATCCAACTAGAGGACAGATTTATATTGAAGTCCCTCAAGAAGCAGGATGTATTAGCATCCAGTCTGGACTAAGCCAAATATACTCTTCCAGTATCTAGTGAAACTCAGATGCACTTTGTACATCAGAAGCTCTCGGCCTTTTGGTAGGGAGGCCTCATTGCCACCCTCGCCTTTCCTTTCCCTCCTCCATCCCCACCTCTCCCCACCATGGGCTGTGCTTTGCTTCTTGTGCCAGCACGCTCCAGGATGAGGTGCACCAGCATGTCATTAGAAATGACATTGTCATTAACTGAGAAGTGAAAGAGTATTAAGAGACAGAAAGGGGGGTCGGCTCTCAGTGGGATGAAAGGATGACACTGGGTAACCTGTGGATCGCTTGCAGACAGGTTTGGCTTCACTATTAAACTTTTTTATAGTCTTTAGAGAGGGCATGAACACTGCAACCACAAGGAAGGTGGAAGAGACTCGGAGTTTGTGACCAAGCAGCTGCCAGCAGATGAAATCCACATTTGAGAAATTGTCCAAATAGCTGAGCCATTGGCGCAGTTGATTTAATTAGTATAAAATATATAGGAAGGCATCTCGGCTATCACTCTGAGCTAATGATGAAAGCACTGCTCATTTTGCAACCATAATCAAAGAAAACAAAGGGCCAAATGATAGCAAAGGACATGACAAGAAAAAATGTAATATTACAAGTCTGGTCCCCCTCTTAAAAGGGGCATAGGAGGAGGCAGGTGATAATTATTTGAAGTTTTCTAATGGAAAATGAGAGTTTAAAACATTAAGAAGAAACATGGCTGAGGAAAACAGGATGCAAGACAGGCTTGTTTTTTACAGTACATGACTCAGGACCTACTCAATGAGCAATTAAAAATAAATTTAAATCTAATAGAAAAATTTAAAAATGCATAAATAAAGCTGTAGAAGTCATTGGCACAAATTAGAATTAATGCATTTTTAGAGGATTCGATATTTAAATTTATGATATCATTCAAATTTAAATTAGGCAAGAGAAATAAAAGAAGGGAAAAGCTACAGCTAACAGGAGATAAGAAATTTCTCTGAGGAGCTGAGTAGCCTGTAATTGGCCATTAGATCATTCTTTCACCTTCTTTTGAGATGTATGGATAATTTATGGAGACAAGATGGCACTCAGTGGGTCATTGCTCAGACACGCTGTCATCATCTTTACAGGTGCCAGTGAGCACTATGAGCTGACTGATACAATAGAAGTGGGAAAATCCCAGCACTGCCCAACCAATAAATAAATCAGACTCAAAGGCTCACAATTGTTTCAAAAAACAAAACAAAAAAAACCACAAAAAAACAAACAAAAAAAACCCCCAAACGCCCTAAGTTTTCTCCATACAAGGGAACTTTTCATATGAAAACTGAAACATTATACCTAGTGATAAGCATTGGCAAATAGTGCACTGAGTTTTCTTTGCTCTTTCAAGAGCTCTGCTACATTTTGCAAAGCTGGTATATGGTACAAGTTTAAGTCTCTTCTGATTGCTCACATCCTTGGCTAATAAGCGTTAGAAATGAGTGTTAGTAAGGAAGGAAGAAATGGTAACAATTCAGCAATAGTAGGAGGTGAATCAGCCCGTCTGGCAAGCATGTGTATTTTCTATGAACTAGGACAGCTGGCTTTGATTAGCTAAAATTTTAAAAGCCTAATAAGTAGGTTTTTTAGATACTCACAGACTATATTGCTAAATGGGGTCAGTCTTGCAGTCCAAACTAACATGTTGAAGAAATGGAGTCCAAATGAAGCGGGTGATGTTGGCACGCGGGATGTAGGTGGTGCTGAAGAGATGATCGTTCCGGAATGCAAAATCGTTCACAGCTCTAAGACTTTTTTTTTTTTAAATTTAGAAGTGACAGAAAATTGTAACACATCATACATGCTTTCACTGTCATTAAGCTACTCAAGACTACTTCAAAAATATGATTTTGTAGGCAAAGACATTTTTCTTTCAGATGAAAGACATTGACAATGCTTTCTTCTGTACACAATATTAGATCATGGATGCTTATTTGATGGCCACTTTCGATCAATTAGTTATGAACATGAACAGCTCCATCAGACCAATAGAAAATTCCTTCCAGCCCCACATGATAATGTCTTTTAGGTTGCTCCTACTTCATGGTCAAAACAAAAAATGACAAAATAGCCAAGTATAAAACTGATGCAGCTCTGGAGTTCCAGACCATAGTTCCTGGAGACATTTTACCATTAAATATTGTAGATGGGATCTGAAGTAGGTAATGGTGGGCCTTATCCTGAAAGCAGCTAACTGGCATTTTACCCTTCCCTTCCATCGCATGTCAGGATTTTACTCAAAACTTTTACACAGCATTGAATATTCACATAAAAGCTTGCGGCGGTGTGAAAGCGATTGATTACCAACATAAATGAGGGCTAGGCAGAAAGTGAAAAATTTGCAGGACTGGGTCCTTATTTCTCAAACAGCAGATACAGCAGATATTACCAATCTCCCACCTCTGTGGTCCTATAGATTTATTAATGGAGCCAACCAGAGTACTAATACTACCACCTAAAATGAGTGAAATTAAAACCACCTCTACAATTTGCTTTGTACTTTGAGAAACTGCTCCGTAGGGATTAGTACAATGAATGGATTTGCCCTAGGCATTTATCTGTAATATTTCATCTGACCTACATACACAACTCGACCGGCACATGATCTGCCCTCCTGACCACCCACTGGGTTGGACCAAGTTCCTACACATTGCCACTGCTGCAGGTCTGAGATCCAGTCCCCCTCCCTCTGCCTGGCAGAAGTGCTTGGTTTAGTCCTTTAACAGATACTTAAAGGACAAAACCTTACAATTTACTGAGAAGCTACATGATAGGGTAGGTTTAGACTGGATCTAAAGAAGAAATTCTTTACAATGAGGGTGGTGAAACACTGGAAGGGGTTGCCCAGAGAGGTGGTGGAGGCCCCATCCCTGGAAACATTCAAGGCCAGGTTGGACAGGGCTCTGAGCAACCTGATCTAGTTAGCGGTGTCCCTGCTCCCTGCAGGGGGGTTGGACTAGATGGCCTCTAGGGGTCCCTTCCAACCCAAAACATTCTATGATTCTATGATTCTATGATAAATGCTTAATCTGCTCTACGACCTTTTGTGCTTCATGTTTATGAACTTCAAGAGTTGCTTCATTCTGTATTTTTTGGTGGTCTCTTCAGTTCTACATATCTTTTTTCATAGCAAAAGAATGCCAGCCCTTGCCTCTGTCTAAGCTGCAGGCAACTGGGAGGTGAGATTCTCTTGCATTATAGAACCAAAATATAACCTTGAATTTTATTTATTTAATACCTCATCGAATGACATCATCATGACCCTTTTCAAAGTCTGTAATTTTGCAAGCTGGCTTTACCTGGGGCTATAAGAGAACAAGACTGAAGCAGCACAAGAACAAATGTTACAAAAAGGCCCACGAAAGCGTTGAGGCTCAAGGAGTGCCTCTGTCCTGGAAGGAGCCAGGTCCCCTCTCACCTGCACGATAGCTTTGGGCCCTGCAAAGCTCCTACTACACGTCAGGAGAAGGAACAGCACTCTCTACCTCACTGCACTTTGCTTATGTTTCCAACAGCTTCTCAGACAAAAACAAAACTGTGAAGGGGATGTGAGAGGCAGAAATAGCAGCTAAATGCCAGGCTCTGGCCAGCCAGGCTCTGCCAGCTGACCCTCTGACCTAAGGGACCTCCTCAGCACATTAGACTTCACACATAGCATAAACACCTACAAACATTTCTAGCACAAGGAAAAGTCACTGCTTGAAAAAAAAAAAAAAAGTGTGTAATGGTGAAAAGTTTGCTTATCTTCAGGCGTGGTAGTCCACTGACAATGACACCGCGATCGTATAGCACTTCGGTGAGACTTCACTTGTATTTGGTGGCTCAACTGCAGATCTGTCACTGCAGCGACTAATGCCTGAGCATCAGATGTAGCCCAGTGCAAAACAGAAGGCAAAACATACATTAGACAGCTAGGTATTAGTCAGTTATTCCTTATATACATTCGGTATACTATCAAGAACGCTCATGAATTTTTAAATGCCTTCTGTTATGATGGTAGTGAAAGGGGGTTTGGGGGTTTGGTTTTTTTAATAGACATTTTCAGATAATTGCTGTTTTCAGATGTTTCTTCTACAATGTATTCAAATAATAGTTATGCACAGAGAAGCATACATCTCAGACTCAAGAAAAGACTTGCTCTTGGGTTGATAGTGCAGCTATGTGATTAATTTCCGAAATTACAAGTGCAGAGGTCTTTTCATTCAAAACAGAATGTGTACAAAAATGGCCCGTCATTGGAATAATTGCATTCAGTTACCAGATCCATTCCCAGAATAATGGAAATCATATGCACACTAGGGGAATAATTATGTATGTATTTTTATGTGCAGAGTTCTTTCTTTTCATACATATGTTTATTATATATATAAAAAACATATAAAAATATCACTTTATTTGCCCTACAAGATTTAAAAAAAAATATTCCATATTCTACTAGCAGCAATCCACAAATACAGTAAACTATCTCCTTGCATGTGTTGGATTAAGTATGACTTCATTAAATAGCATGAACTGAAGCACTTCTCCAGACCAGTTCACAGATTTTTAAATTAAATTATTTATGTGTCTGTGAAGAGTTTAGTGATTTGCTTTCTTTAGTTAAAAAGGAGAAGTTCTATGAATCGTAGCTGGAATAGTCCTAGTCCTTGAAATAGAAATGCAACTGTGCACTGCTAGCAAAGAGGGATTGCAGCTCCCTCCTGGTTTGGATTTTTCTACATTCATTCCCAGTTATTGATGCAAAGTATGTAATAGCTATCAGTGTACTTCCATGCAAGCTGCCTGAGTAAATCGAGGGCCACATAATAATAAGCTGCCAATCATAACTCTTGCCGAACTTAGACTGACTTAAAAAGCCACTGAAAATAAGTTTTCATTAGTTGTTTTCATTAGTTATTTTTAGTCTAGTCCTATATAAATCATATTCAGGAATTCTCACACAGCTTAACTAGCAGCTTTCGATGCCTTATGAATTTTTATGATCCTGTTAATACTGAAATAGTGAAGTTCTTCCTGGTTTGCTTAGTTTATACTGGCAGTAGAATGGGGAGTTATATTAATCTATTGATGCCTGCATCCTTTTATATACTCTAGCACAATGTTTACAGAAAAAAATGTGTGTGATAACATGGGCTCAGACTCTTTGGGGTTTGACAGCTAAACCCTGAGTTTACACATGACTAGATGGCTCAGGTACAGTAAAACTATTTGTAATTTAGTCCTCCAAAGAAAAATCCCCCCCCCCCCTTTTTTTTTTTCCACACAGACTGGAACTGTTCTCCATGTTTGAACTGGCTCAGTGGGTGCTCACAAGCCTGCCTGATCACGTAAAAATCCCTGCTCCTGACAGATATTTTTAGGGGAACCACAAAGGATGTGGAGGGGAAGCCCACATATTTAGCCTACCTGTTGAACCTATTTCAAACTTACACCAACCCATTAAGAACATCCTTTTCCTTAATTTCAGCATCTTCCTTTAAGCATGATTTCCACAGCACCTTCACTCCTCACATAGTTCCAGCCTCATGCTATCAATGTAGCGCATTGCCCTCTGCTCTCCGTCAGCCTGGGCATCATAGGCACAGACAGTGGTTTTCAGGACTGTGGTCCTGCAGGCTTTTGAAGATGTCATTTACACATTTTCACTCAGACTTCAAGCTGACCACACTTGTTTGAGCCACTACTCAGGGTTCACAAAGAGATAGACGTTGCATTGCTGGAACATGCCCAGAGGAGAGCAAGAAAGCTGGTGAGGGGTCTGGAGCACAAGTATTACAAGGAGCAGCTGAGGGAGCTGGGGTTGTTTAGTCTGGAGAAGAGGAGGCTGAGGGGAGACCTTATTGCCCTCTACAACTGCCTGACAGGAGGCTGTAGCGAGGTGGGGGTCGGTCTCTTCTCCCAGGTGACAGGCGATAGGACAAGGGGAAATGGCCTCCAGTTGCACCGGGGGAAGTTTAGATTGGAAATTAGGAAAAATTTCTTCCCCCAAAAGGATTGTCAAGGAACTGGAACAGACTGCCCAGGGAAGTGGTTGAGTCCCCACCCCTGGAGGTATTTAAAAGACATCTAGATGTGGTGCTTAGGGACATGGTTCAGTGGTAGAATGGCAGTGTTAGGTTAATGGTTGGACTTGATGACCTTAAAGGTCTTTTCCAACCTAAACAATTCTATGATTCTATGAAATCTCAAAACAATGTGCTAACACGAAACAAACCCAATACTAAGGTTTTGAGAAACAAGGTTTTGTGGTACCGACAGACACCATCCTCTGAGGAAAGAATGAAAGAACTGGGGCTTAGCATAAAAAAACCCACCATGCCAAGAAAAAACATAAATGTAAGAGGCTGCTGCAGAAAGGGAGGGCACTAGCTGTCCTTTGCTGGATGCAACAAGAACTACTGGGGTTCAACTGTAATCTGAAATTTTTTCTAGCAGTAAAGATAGCACAAAGCTAGAGTAAGTGGGCTGTGGGAGATGGGGAAGGTTCCTCTCTGGGTTATTCTAAGGAATAAATTGTACAAAGGTGTTTAGATGCAATTAATCCCTCTCTGATGAGGTACTAGGTGGCTGCCATGGATCTGCCATGGCCTTGTGCAACGCTCTTCTGGGGCTCTCAGGTTCAAAGTTCTGGAGTAAATCATTGGCAGCGTGGTACAAGGCAGGATAAAGCCAACAGTATCACAACGCAACTGTGAACAGCCAGAAACAGCACAGGGAGCAGGAGCGTAACAATTTCTCTTACTCCTTTGAAGTGCCCCCAAATCCCTACGGCCCTGGCCAGGAGAGAACTTGCAAGCAGGCAATGCTCAAGCCACAGATCAGACACAGATGTTTGCAACTCCATGTGGAATAACCTGTGTTTCAGCTCCTTTAATCTTTCATCCTTTTCTCTTTTTCCACACTATAATCAAAGCCTTTCAGCACAATTTTCTTAACCGACAGGATATGAGAGGTAATTATTCTGAGTGACTTCACCCAGAAAAGCCTCTCTCCTGTTAATCCATATATTTCTGTCTCCAGCAGAAGCAGGCTGTAGTGATGATCATTTTTTTATTTGTTCAAAACTTATTTTGCCTTGAATTTTTTTTACAGTGCATCAGAGAAAAAGTTAGTCACAGCCATACTGGGTGTATCACTTCCAGCTAACACTGCTTCAAATTTGGCTAGCTGTTCTTGTCTGGACGTTTCCCACAGAGGCAGGCTATGACAGTGTTCCTTTTGACTGTGATGGAAAAAGTCAAAAAAAAAAGGAAATCAACTGGAATACGAAAAACGTTTTAATTAGCATCTAAAATTTAAAGTGCTGAGCCTATCAGTCTGGAAAGTCTGTAGTAATTACAGCTGAACCTTACAATGGAGAAATGCCACAACACTCAACTACTATATTAAAGCCATGTGGCAAAAAAATAAAATCTCTGCCAAATGATTTTATTCTCTTGGCTCAACTTTAGTGGCAGCAGCAGTTTGTGTTGATATTCTGGAGTGGGAGACTGCAATGTGTGTCACTGGGACAGGACCAGTGGGTGCTGTAAATGAGCCCCTCATTAAGGCAGTGTGGCTAAATGAAGGAGCAAACTCCACCATCAACCATCAAGAACTTTCAAGGCACCTTGCCGTGTGCTAGGAACTTGGTAGGCGCAAGTTTAATCTTCCCAAATGAGTCATGATAATATACACTCTAGCAACAAATACCATGCTGAAAATAAACAGAAAATGGAGTCTCTTCAATATATATTCCAAATCCCAACATCTGCTCTGCAATAAACATACGCTGCACAGTTGCAGAATATTAGTCCTTTCATTAGCACAGGTAATCAGCTTCGGGCAGCTGACTACTTCCAGTAGTTACATAGAGCTTTACCTTAAATAGCTATCTATCTTCTGGAAGAGAGACACCCTGTAAAGGGTGCTTTAAAGATCACCTTTCAACAGCATGCTTACATCAGATTAGTAATAGTTACAACATATATATCAGGGGTGAGCTATGGTCCATGACCTCCCTCAGCATCTCAGGCATCATCACGGCGCTGGCTAACACCACACGACAAGCGATGGAGTTGCACTGGGATGAGAGCTGCCGTGATGGGAAATGGTGCAAGTGCCTGCAGGGAGGATGGGAGAAGTCAGGGACCCATCTGCAGACTCTGCTCGTCCTCCTCTGAGAGCAGAGCAGCAGGACTCCCAAGGAGCTGCGCTTATCTCTGCTCACCATCTTCTCAAGGTCTTTTTCTCCTATCAGAGAGTCAGATGGGGCTGAGAGGAGGCAGGGAAGCTGACCATCCCTCTTACAGCCAAAACAAATCACAGTGCTTCTGAGCAGCAGGATAAAACCAAATGCAACACAGTCTGCTCTGTGGCAGTAGTGGCTTGAGGCAGAAAGGACTATGCATGGTTCTGCCCCTGTTCTTAACAGGGAGCATAGAACCTCACCAGGATGCACAAACAGGGAGAGAAGAGACCTCTAACATCTCCAACCTACTTTTTGCAAGGTAAATCCCACCAAAACCTGCTCTCAGTCTCTAGAAATTGCTGACAAAGATATATTATTACATGCTCAATTGTTAACAACATTCAGAGCCAGAACCCACTTCAGTACCAGTGAACCTGGGAATGGAAGGGGCCTTCTCTCTCCGTACTGTAATCTTTCTGTTATTAGCGTTATAAAAGGTATTTTGCAGTGCAGATGTGGCCAATCCACACTTCATGGGCTGTGTCTCACTCCTGGGCAGTTAAAAGTTCTCCCCCATCCTTGGGTCATGTCACCTCACTGGCAGTGAGGCTGTGCTGGCTCAGGAGCTCACACTTACATGACCAAGCCAGCCAGGCAGCGTCTCCTATGGGATCATCCTATGTGGGTCATGCTACATCCAACCACATCAAACACAAAACTCGTTCTCCACAGCAGCCACAGGAGCCCTGGGTAGCTGCCATCATCTCTTGCTTGTCAAACGTGATACTCTTCCTGGAGTACCTGATTTATGTTCATAGTCTTGACCATTTAAAAGCATTTACAGAGTTTCTGAGGTCAATGGAGCTACTAACCCCTGCCACAGAGAATTTAGCTGGGGTTTAGGCATTCAGAAGTACTTCTGTAACAGGCTCGGAACACACACTTACAGCTAGAGGGAGAGAAGTGCCAAACACCCAGGCACACAGCCGTGCTGGCAGTGTCCATGATTGGTACCAATCTACCAGCCAGTAAAACCATCTAGTCCATAGAATTCTTCTTTACCTATGAGAGGGCAGTCTAAAAAGCCTTCATGTTGATGAGTGTGGTGAATAACTGGCAAATATTGTTATCTTGGCTCAGCTGTGACACTTTTCGAGCTGCTAAAATATCTGAATGACCTCAGAACTTCAGAAAAAAAAAATGACAAAGCTTTGACAGTATAACGAAAACAGAGGAATGAAATGTAGCCCTAAAATTAGAGCAGCATCCTGAGTTTTACTGCTCATAAAGTCTAATGCTTTTTTCTACCAGTATAGGAAAAAGAAGGGCTAGTTTTAAAATTGGTCCCTTCCCATAGCCCCCATCCTGCTGTTGGACACCCACTTCTTGTGCCCACTGCATCCACAGCTCACAGACTGCCACTAGCAACTGGCAATGTTTAGTTTGTTGGATTTTTATTTTTTAATATATCAGTGATAAAGGACAGACTTTTCAAGAGATGCACTTGAGACGCACTTCAGCAATAACAGAAGTGGTTAGATTTTGACATGAAATGAGCATGGCGAGTTGGGCCACAAGTGTCTTTGAAACAGGGCTCCTCTGTCAGCGTCTGAGCACTGGGAAAAGGTCCAGCTCCAGTGCAGCAGGCAGAGAGATTTTGAAATATGCCTCTCTCAAATTATTCAAAATAATTTTAAAATGTTATGGTTTGAGCTGGTCTTTAAGGGAGTGAACTCGAGTGTCAGCTTTTTGCAACAGGCTTCATTTATCTGCCTCAGTCAAATTTCTGTCCAACTGCTTAGTAATCTAATGATCACCTTCTTATTTTACAGGTTACACAAATTAATTTTAAATAGAAAGATATGACATACAGGGGGAGAAATGAACCTATGAATTATCTAAATTATTTTTTCCCTGTCTATCTTGACATTGCCTATTTTGTCAGAGATACCAGGGTTGCTGGAGTCACACTTTTAATCACTTTTTGCCAGGAATATCAGGCTGCACAGCTGAGAAATGTGTGCAGTTTGCAGGAAGACGGAGAAATATAAGTAATATCTGGATGCCATGGTGATAAGTGAATGATAGTGTTACATTGCTTCCCACCAAAAGTATTGCCCCAGCTGTAACCAGGGCTGGATGCAGGGCTTTGTTTCCACAGTCACATAATTAAATTTTAGATCAACAAGCTGAAAAAATAATATTCTCCTAAAGTAAAAATAGTCCTCTAAATTCCTCTAACTTCGCATACATTGGCCTTGGGTTTATGTCACTGTAATGGTGATAAAATCCTGGTCCTTTACACTCCCAAGAAATGTAAATTTTATGCTAAAATGAGATGTGAAATATTGAAACACTCCTGATGATAAAGGATGCTCATAGGAAGAAAAGACTTACAGGCTTGCCAAGGCACTGAGAGACATCCACAAAGGCTGCTCTTAGCCCTGAGGCTCACTGCCTGCTACCCGAACTGTGTCCTGGGGCGTCCTTCGCCCCTCAACTACAGGGCAGCCAGGAAGATGAGCTCTACTAAGCAAAATTGAGTGGGTTTTTCTAATACTGCTTTGCAATTGGGTACTCATTACACGGTAAGTGTGGGCAACCATACAACTGACGAAGTATAGCCCCTTCCTAGGGATTTGTATTGGAATGCATATTGGTGTCAGAAGATCAAACCTACACAGACCAACTTATCACAGCTTACTGAATCTCACACAAATTAGAGACATTGCCATGCTTGAACAGGCCCTATAGGAGCTCCTGTACCATCCCAATCCAAGCAGGACCTTTCCCCATGACCTGACAGCTCCAGCCTGGCCACGGCGGGATGAGCATGGAGAGGGGATGCCCAGCTCCAGCATCTCCTCCAGCACTGCAGCAGCCCCCAGGCAGACGTAAGCAGGGGATGGAGGTGGAGGCACAAGACTTGCACAGAGCACAGCAAAAAGATTTTAGCTGTCACAAATTATCAGCCGTGCAGATTATCAGAAGTGCCTTCCATCAATATTTCTGTATCATTTTATATTACATACATGAAAAATCAAGACATTGTAACTTCAGCGCATTGCCTAATGCTACTCTAGGGGCAGCTAACCAAAGTTTTATTTTCAAGCATAGCTAATAGTCTGAAAGGCTATGATGAAGAAAACAAAGCCATTACTCCATTTTTCCCCTTTGCAATTTACTTCAATTAGTACTTGTTCCATGGCTAAAGATGCTGTGTAAATGTTATTACTGCTATTCATAGCATACAATCAATCTACATATATGGCGTCTTCTGATGGTAACGTACAAATAACATGTCTCATGTTTTGAAAAATCACTTGACTTAATTTGCACAAAGTTTGCAGATCCTTCCAGTCAGAAGAGATGGTATAAATATAAATTAATGTTTCCATGTGCTGTTTTCTTCAAATAAGCATAGACTTTATCTAGACTCCAATTTTTTTCTTCCTGGGTCTTTCTGTTGATTCTTAATCTATCTCTGTAGATTCTGTCAAAGGCAGACACTGAGGTGTAATGGTAATTATTGCCATCACAAGCACAGGTGATCAGACTATGCAGTGCCCAGGTTTTGTGCTTTTTAGAGCAAAATCACTCCTACTTACGGCTTTTAAAACAATTTGGCAATGGAATAAACAAAAGATAGCATTTTGTTGCAAAATATTCAGTCATCGCAAAATTTTCTTACTTGCAAGTGCTTTCAGCCATTGATTGTGTCTTGGGCTCCAGCTGCGGAGGACTGGGTGCGCTATTTGTAAGTAGTTTATCTGGGAGGACAGGAGCAGCAAAAGCTGTTTTTTTTTA
>NW_009259117.1:1605331-1628817 GCF_000687185.1 Egretta garzetta | reverse complement strand
CCTGGGAGTAAGTCAGCCTAAGTCCTGAGCCCTGTTTATATCCACACACCAGACTCTGGGGCCCTGGTCCTGAATGCTCATCCCGTGTTCCTGGAAATACTTCAGAGCTAGAGCTTTTTTCAAAAGTGTTTTAAGGTGTGCACTGGATTAATGTTCAGGCTCTGAACCATCTGGAGAAAACTGACATCCCCCCGCTCCCAAGCTACTTCAGATAAAACAGTCAGGTATCTGGAACTTATTTAATTGTAATATTACAGCTGTCAGAGGAAAACATACTTTTCTATCAATTCATAAGACATTTTATAGCATGTAATCAATGTGCATTAAGTTCCAAAATTTCTTACCTACAAAGGCTTGAATTCAATGCCCAAAGCACACCCTATTACTACATAATGTGGCACAAGTAATTTCTGGAATCACTCTCCTGTCCTTTAGGATTAAATTCAATGTTAGTGCATTCCCCACATGTTTCAAAACAAAAACTGTGTAAAAGATGGTGAATGCTGCAGTTTGGCCCAAGACCACTATTAAAATAACAAACCAAAGCAAAATTTATTGTGTATTGGAAACTACCTTCCAGATCACTCCAGAGAGGATAGGAGGCTGTTGTACCAGCAAAGGAGATAGATGTCTCCCTTACTCTGTATCTCTCTTTTCACTCCCGCAGAGTCGCAGGCTCTATTTAAACTCTACAGGACACCATCACCTTGGTAAAGATTTTAGCCACTAAATTTATTCTTTAAAAATTCAGTATTTATTACGCTCTTGTCCAAAGCCAGACATTCATGAAGATCTGCGTGCAAGCCCTGTATAAGGCTCTGTCTAATTTGCACTCTTACTGCAGAGCCAGAATTTGTATTTCAATTGAAATTCTAATAGGTGATGTTCATAGCAGCTGCCTGGTCTCTAGTGGAAACCTCCTGCCATACATCACGCTGGCTGCTCCTCCTGAGGGTTTCGCAGTGTAGCTGCTGGTGGGACCAAGAGAGCAACCAGAGCTGATCCCTCTTCCACCATTGCCTGTGCTCCTGGTTCCTGGTGGGGAAGCCTCCCAGCAGCGCAGCCCCCATGGCAAACAGCCACGTGCCTCTTTCAGAGATGCTCACCCTGCAAATCCCACATGGGCTGGGGGGCCAGAGCGGACAACAATGGTGCACAGAGGAACGGCACCCGTCTCAGTGAGACCAGATGGTCTGAAAACTAATATGATCCTTATGATCTCTGATGGTTAAGTCTGAGCCTGTAAATCAAAAGGAAACCTGCCTGGACACCCTAACCTTACAGTTGTTAATCGCTACAGAGGTCCCTGGTTCAGTTTTGGCCCATGTCAACTGGTAGTCTCCCAGAAACTTCCCAGGCAGAGTCTTATCCCAACTGGGACAAGCCAAGGACTGTTCCTGATGAGCAGTTTCTGATTTCTCTGTTATTTCTTACTGCAGAGCACTGTCATGAGTTCACGCATCTTGGTAATAGGCCCAATTTCCTCACTTTTTTAGAGACAGATGCTTGTGTAGCATCACTATCCCTCAGTAAAATGTTATACAAAACTTTCTGGTTATGTTTTTTTCAAATATGGAGTAGGAAAACAGAAAAAAAGTTTCCAGGTTCACACTTGCCAATGTTTTCCTGTTTGCTGCCCCCCTAAAAAGCTTCCACTGGCTACACAGATTCCTGTACGAGGCAAAGCCTATTGAGAATAAAATTACTTTTCTCAGACACATTCCCTGTATCTTCCAAAGTAACAGCCAATGCTCAGTGCTCAGCCAGAGGGCAAAGCCGATCATCCAGGCACAATGCTGCACTTCTAGGCTGAGGAGAGCAACCTTCCGCTCGCCATGTTTTTCATACTATACTAGAGCTCCCTAAAAGAAAACGGCTGCCTTAATTCTTTGTGATCATCAAGTGGCAGGAGGTGACTCATTTTGAACAAGCAAAAATCCAAGGGAGAAAGAAAATGCCAAAGTTCCCAAGTTCAGCACTCCAAAAATGACTTTCAATTTAACAAGCATGAGTGGAAAGAGCTCTTCACCAGACTCTGAACTGCAGCTCTGCTTAGCTCAGAGGCTGCAAAGCACAGGTCAGGCCAGTGAGGTATGCAACGGAGAGCAAAACCGAGAATACCGACAAGGCATTTGCCTTCCCAGAAGAAAAGGAGAGGAATCATTCTGACATAAGTCTAAAAAGCCTGATGAACATTTTGTTCTTAACTGGAATAAAAGAGGGGTGGATATAACCATAAAAAAGCATGCAGAGCCCCAGGAGGAATCTGGAAGACTTAGAGGACCTGCATATGGAAACATGGAACACTAAAGCAACTACAGTATTATTAAAGAAGTTCCCTGGGGATTTCACAAGTAGACAATTCAGGTTGCAGGAATAAAGCTGTTGCCATCCTCCAGAGAATCTCCAATAGGGCATAAATCAAAAGCCTAAAAGCAAAAGGAGATGATTCATCTCTCAGATGGGCACCCAACTTGCTGAGAACAACGCAGAGTAAAGCCCTGGAGAAGGTCATCAGAGGAAGCAGATTTCTAAGTAACCTGTCACCATCTAGAGACAACTGCCTTATGATAGTAAACTTTTCCACGGCTTGTAAGATTCAGTATATGCTCAAGCGCTTAATCAAATTATTACATTCATATATTTCTGAAAGCCATGACATGGACCCACCACGCTTCTCAGCCCTTTGGCCAATTTCATTTCAAGACCTTTGTAAAGAAAAATCAGCTTTTCTAGGAAGGTCAGCCAGTTTGCACTGTTTGAGGCGGGGTGGGGTTGGGGTGTTGCAATGCTGCTGGGCTGTAGTAACAAAAGCAGCCACATTTTGGGCAGAAGCAACCGCAGCTTTAGAACAGAAATGCAACACGGCAGCATTCAGCTCAGCTGCACACAGCAGGCATGCACTGTCTGTACCACAAGAAGCCCGAAAGAACAAGATGTGGAAGAATTGAGGGAAATACCTGTAATATCTTAAAAGGAGCTAACAGCATGCAGTAAAAAGCTGTAACTAGAATTATACAACAAATACAGCTTACTTGCTCTCTGGGCATTTTCATCTTCACTTACTAATCTATCTTCCAATGGGATCATTACTAACGTTTCAAATACGTCAGCAGCTTTCAATCAAAGGACCTTCGTGTCTTTTAAAGTGAGTAGCTTCAAAAAACCAATTTCTTCCCCAAAGTCATTAGTAATGCACTGCTCTTGCAGTAGTTCCTGCTTCATGCTGATGAGGTGGAGACATTTTGAATTAGCGTATTTTTATTTTATTTTAAATTAGAGGAACCATCACAGGGAGGCTCATTGCAGATTAAGGGTGGCTGTCCAGGCTAGCAAAGTCCAGCTGAGGGACTTCCCTTCCTGCTGGAGCCGTAGCAGTCAATCAGAGACCATGGCCAGAGAATTTGCAGAGAACTCCATTAAAAGTAATGAAAGTTTTGCATGAATGAGAACAGCTCCAGAGCAAGTGAATGAATGGTGTGATGACAACTAGAAACACAGATATATTTTTTCCCAAATACCAACAAACCTCCAAGATACGGGGAAGACCAGCAAAACATGCACAAACAGGAATCTAGTGTCCTCTCCTTTTGGCTTCTACCACAGTCCTGAGCTGGGAATTCATGCAGTTGTACACAGTCAAGTGGTCTTTTGCAAAACAGGGTAGAGAAAGAAGGCCTATTACCCTCCCAGAGTATATGGGGTACATGCTGCCAGCTGATTGCCTTACAGAGCTGGTAAGGTAATTCATGGACCTATGTTTTCCCCAGCCTTGGTAGAGCAGTCTGCAACTGCAGGGACACCAGCAAGTGCCCATCCTGGCCTGTAAGAAAATACGGGAAATTTGACCAAGGGCACTCAGGAGCGTGAAGGCAGGAGGCTCCTTTCCCCCTCTATGCCCTTTCCAAGCAATGCCAGACTGTACCTCAGCAGCATATCCCACACCTCTCAGCTGTGGTTTGCTTCATTCTGAGGATCAAAAATCCCAAACACAGCTCAAAACCTTTACATCATATAGCCAATATTCTCCCTAAATGTTTCTCCAATGAAAAGATTGTCCTAATGGGCAGCACCTGAGTATAAAATACCCAGGCTAGCCAGAAGCAAGCACCCAGGCAGCAGAGCCACATCTGAGCTGCGGTGGTCTAAGGCCACTGAAGGACTTCAGTGCTCAGGGGCACAGCCTGGCCTCCAAGCTGGAGTACAGAGGCACAGGCAGGTGTCCAGCTTCCATATGGTGCGAGGACTCCTCCAAAAGGATACCCAAAAAAACCCCAGCACACTCTAGAGAGCTGTCTAGATCTGGTGTCAAACACCAGGTCTTGGAGTGGAGCTTGGGCCTCAGCTCAGGGCTGTAAGATGGGTGGATGAGCTTTCAATCCTTGGGGTCCAGAGACTGAGATCTGCTGGGAAGGTTTCATAGAGTTCCTCTGAGCTTGTTCCTTTCTTTATTGCTCACCTGACACATAGTAGTCTGGTGGTTAAAGCACAGCAAGCAACAGTCATGGATTTATTGCTTTATTTTTGTCTGGGATGGGATGTTCAAACTCCATCTCCCCAGAACAAATTTAGACAAAGCAGCTAAGCCTTTCTACAACATTGCTTAGGCTTCTGGGGACATGTCCCAGGTGTCTTTGTGATATTTACCTCTTCAAATAAGAGGAAAAACTGTCTGTCTTTCTAGCCCTAACTAGGAATTGCTGTGTTGCCAGCTCTGCAGTTCAGATCATGACTCAAACCTGATAATCATGAGACAAGAAATCACCTTCTAGTCTAGGGGGAGCCAGGAGGGGAAAAAAGAAATCAAATTTCATCGCTAGTCTTTGTAGCTTTCTACTTCATCTCCCTTCCCCACATAGCTGTGATAACTGTTAACATATTCCCTTGCTAATTGCACAGAGGGAGAGTTTACTTTTATTCTCTTCAAAGGAAAATAATACTAATTTTCAATTACTCACTTGATTAGTTTCTTTCTTAGTTTCTTACCTCCAGTGCATAAACATCTATAAGGAAGAAGTTCTTTACAGTGAGGGTGGTGAAACCCTGGAACGGGTTGCCCAGAGAGGTAGTGGAAGCCCCATCCCTGGAAACATTCAAGGCCAGGTTGGATGGGGCTCTGAGCAACCTGATCTTGTTAGCAGTATCCCTGCTCACTGCAGGGGGGGTGGACTAAGATGACCTCTAGGGGTCCCTTCCAACCCAAAACATTCTATGATTCTGTGATCCTCTCCAGATTTCCCCATCTCTTCCTCCATACTTTTCTTTGCTTGCAGGCGAGCCCCCTCTTGATGCCAATCCAACAGTGAATCCTTCAGCTGAGGGCCACGCTCTACTCTTCTCCTGCTCCTCCCTCTTGCCTCCAACCCTCACTCTCTGTGGGTACATCACTAATTTACACTGAAGATACATTAGGGAAGAACACTCATACTGATCCCCCAAGCCACAGACCTTTGCTGTCTCAAACAGCAGCTCTGCCTGCAGCCACAGGGCCAAGGTCACTGTGACGGAGTTCATGTAAAATGACCAATATTCTGCAGTGTTTGCAAACCTCAACTTTAGGGCAACATCCTGCAATCAATTCAATTTTTTCAGACGTTTCTGCCATGGAACATGACCACTTTTTTCGGTAGAATCCTGAAAAAGTTGTCATGAATGAAAAATTAATGAGTTTTTCTATCCTACCTGCTGCTTCTCAGTTCTTTATTGAGAACTGGGGTGGGGTTTACCAGATATACATAAGATGAGCGTAGTCTGCCCCATTTGCACTTCACTGTGAAGCTGCGTGATTGCACAAGATGCCAGACCCTGCTCACACCAGGTCACCTCTGCCCCTAGTACTACACTAAAACACGTGTGCTTTACGTCCTCTACTGCTCTGTAAACTCACCCACAGTGATGGCTACAGAGTGGCCAACAGGCAGGGGAACAACAAGGGTATCATCAGGGGATCAGTAAAAATAGAAAGACAAACATTACCTGGAAATGTATCTGCTTTTGTCAGCTTGTGTCATTTTTAGCTGAAGTGGAAAAAAAATTGTGGAAAGAATTTTTTGGCTTAGATTGAAAATGGATATCTAAAAAATAGCTTCTAAATAAGAACAAATGTAGCTTAATAGAGTGGCAAGTCAAGTTGTTGGAAGAAAAAAAAAGAGAAAAGATTTCTTTTTCTACCAGTAATGATAATTCCATTGGCATAAGTATCTCTCAGTGCATGGTTGAACATAATACTCAAACAGACAAATGTCTGCATCATTAGAGACATAATAATGTGCGCTTGCAGCCCAGGTGGTCAACCATATCCTGGGCTGCATCAAAAGCAGCATGGCCAGCAGGTCGAGGGAGGTGATTCTGCCCCTCTACTCTGCTCCAGTGAGACCCCACCTGCAGTACTGCATCCAGCTCTGGAGCCCTCAGCACAAGAAGGACATGGAACTGCTGGAGTGGGTCCAGAGGCGGGCTACAAAAATGATCCGAGGGCTGGAGCACCTCTCCCATGAGGAAAGGCTGAGAGAGTTGTGGTTGTTCAGCCTGGAGAGACCTTATTGCAGCCTCTCAGTACTTAAAGAGGACTTAGAGGAAAGATGGGGACAGAGTTTTTAGCAGGGCCTGTTGCGAAAGGACAAGGGGTAATGGTTTTAAACTGAATGAGGATAGATTTAGACTAGATATAAGGAAGAAATTTTTTACAGTGAGGGTGGTGTGGGTTGCCCAGAGAGGTGGTAGATGCCCCATCCCTGGCAACATTCAAGGCCAGGTTGGACGGGGCTCTGAGGAACCTGATCCAGTTGAAGATGCCCCTGCTCACCGCAGGGGGGCTGGACTAGATGACTTCTGAAGGTCCCTTCCAACCCAAACTATTCTATGATTCTACGATCACACAAACTCGGGGCATATTAAAAAAGTTGAACTTCATCAGCTCATCCATGCAAACAGTAAATTCTTCAAATCAGTCTACCTTCATCTTCACCTACAAAGGGCACCAGCCAGCCATCAGCTCTTCACCTTCTCATTTTTTCCCTCTTTTTAAAGCAAGTTTCCAGGTATGGTAGGCCACTGGGCTAATGTTTGATACTCTGTGGTATAAGCAGGGAAGTGGTGGAGCCATTTTGGCTCACAAACCAGCAGGGAACAAGTCCCCACAGCTGACGGCAAGAGCCCCTGTGCCCTACCTGCCCCTGCTCCAGCTGCCTGTGTCTGGGAATCAGGGCAGGGGGGGTCCTGCAAGCCCCACCAATGTCATCCTGGACCATCTCACCCAGCTGCAATTGCAGCTCCAATCCAGCCCCTAATGGCTTTTCTTTCAGCTCTCTTCGCTGATTTATAACGGACTGTCTGTCAGCAAAGGTATGCTGTAATTGCCTTCTATTACTATCGCTTTCATTGTAACTTCTCAGTTTTGCAAGCAAGAACATAAATCTTTTCCTCTGCTAGGTCAATTCCTCTCTTGTATTAAAAGCATCCACAGTACAAAGGTTATGCTGGCCAGCACAGTGAAGTAACGAGGTCCGTGAAAATGGTGTTGCTTTTGGTGACCTTACACTGAAGTGGATGAGACACTGGGATGATTTTACACTAACAGGTCACACAGTGATCTAGAAGCAGAAAAAAAACTGTCCCCCAGTGGGATGGGGAAAGAGAAAAGGAAGAGTAACAGTGAGAAAACTCATGGGTCAAGGTAAAAATAGTTTAATAAGTGAAGATGGACAGATGGAAGGAAGAAAAAACAAATCAAGCGATGCAAAGTTAATCACTCACCACCTCCCTTGTGTAGACCAATGTCCAGCCAATTCCTGACCGAAAGACGACTGACCCACCTAACCTCACTCCTCTCTGTTTTATTGCTGAGCATGGCATTGTGAGGTATGGAAGATGTCAGGTCATCTGCCTGGTTGCATCCCCTCCCAACCACTTGCACATCCCCAATCTATTCACTGGAGGAGCAGAGTGAGAAGCAGAGAAGGCCTTGATGCTGTGTGAACACTCTTCAACACAATCTGAAACATTGTTGTGCTATTAGCATCATTCTGGTCACAAACCTAAAACACAGGACCATACGGGCTGCTATGAAGAATATCATTAACTCCATGCCAGCCACAACCAGTACAGAAGAGCTGATTTTCAGATGAGATGTGCAGCTCTGGCTGTAAATAGCTACATTAACAATCCAGAATTCATAGCCAGAAGCTGATCATATTTTTGTTATATTTATCAGAATTGCCTCTGCATCTTCAAAGGCAGATTTAATGTAGTTGGGTGAGCAGGCCACTGAAAAATCTTATGAACACAATACTAAATTTGTTGTCAGAACTGTTTATGCAGAACAAGTTGCAGAGTTTTAATACAGATGTGGGTTTGTTTGCTTTCTACTGAGAATGTAATGATACTTGTCTTAAATTGCACCTGGCAGGCTTGTCTTTAACTTACTTCTTTTGTGGGGGAAGAAAAGAGCTAGGGGAAATAAAATATTGCTGATAGAATTTCCTAACAATTTGGCAATCAATTGGAGAAATACAAATTACTTTAAATGTGTCTGAGTGAAATATTTTGACTTGAATCCACACATTTCAGTTTCTTGTTCGGAGTCTGAGTTATGTTCTAGGCTGGGAAGGGGGAGAATCAAGCTTAGTGAACTTCTAGACTCATCAGATCTTGGACTGTCAGCTGCACCTCAAAAGCTGTTGATGCATGACAAGTCTGCTTTGGTTATATGTCATCAGCTCTAAAATCGGATTTGTCCTAAGAAGGATATAAAAATGACAAACCCACTCAGTTACAGAACTACTCAGTTACTCCTACTAATGCAGGATGCTGCAGTTATTCCTTTGTTGTTGCAGTTACCTCCAAATTTTAACACTGAAATAAATAGGTTTCCACATTTTAATTGTGGGAAGGAAAACAACAGTTGGCCTTTGCATGCAGCCATTCGCACACCCACAGATGCAGGACTAGGGCTCCCATACGACACTGTCTACAGCACATTCTCTCACTTAAAAGCATTTGATTTGCTTCCTCAGCCTAATAATTTTTTTTTTTTGCTACTAAACCCTGCATATGAAAATAGCTATAATCCTCCAGGCAAGGAAAGAACACTGGCTGAAGAAGATTTTTCAGTGCCATGCTATCTGCATAGCGCTGACTCAAATGGTTAATGATGTACGGGAATGCTAAGTAAAACCTGAGTAATTTCCTTTTATCAGGCTTGCCACTCCTTAGCTGTAGAGTTTAAACAACTTCAATGTTTTCCCAGATCTGCATAGAGAAAGATAGTTACTCTCAAAACTTTTCTGTAAGATTAAAAATACATGGAAGAAAGAGACGATTCTCTGTCAAATGTCTCTTTGAATTGTATCAGCGAGGCAAACTCTTCATCGAACCATGCTCCCTGCTTTGCTTTTGTTCCTGCTGCTTTGTTAACAAATAACAATTCTTACCAATCTAGTGCAAATTTACACCCATGCTCTTACTGAGACAATGCATTAAGATGGTGTAAAAGTGCCATAATTCAGTTCTGAATCAGGCCTACAGTGGCTACAGGACACTTTACATAAACTAAGGAGGCAGAACTGTAGAGGGCAGAGGTTTTGGCCAAGAACTATAAGGGTCATAAACAACAAACCTGTAAAGTGTAACTGAAAAGGTTGGAACCATTTACCTTAAAAGCATATAAGCTATAATAATAATATAAATAAACTGGACCAGGAGTTTTTGTTGGTTTTGCCATGTGACACAAGAAATAAGGAGGCATTGGATGAAACAGAGAGGCAGCAAATCAAAAGCTGATCACAGGAACAGATTTTTCAAACACCATTTGACATCCTCAGATTTGAATGTGAAACTGTAGTGAACTTCTAAGACCAAGTTGGATATTTACAAAATCTTCAGTAATATTTGAAGTTAGTTAAAATTGTAGAGGAATCACTGCTCATCAAGGCTACAAGGACAGCACTATCTTTAGCAGCTGGCAATATTTTTTATTATCCTCAATGACAAAGAAAGAGACTTTCAAACACACACACTTTGCTTCATCAGATATAGAGGCAAAATACTTCAGACCTGAAGAAGGGCTTTTGTTCCCAGAAGTTTGACTGTTTATTGTATCGGTTAAATGTAAGATATCATAGCTTTCTTGGGATTTATAACAGTCAATGACAACAAAATTGAGGGAGAGAGTATAAAACATCATGCCTCAGACACCAGTATTTTAAGCACAGTTTAACAAGGAACGGCTACAGGAAAAGAAATGCCTTAATTTTGAGCTGCAATATTCAAAAGAGTTAGACAAACCGTGCACACATCTTAGCAGATGTGACAGTTGCTTTCCTCTGGGATCTTAGTGCAAGGTCTTCCTGAAGACCTCAGCAACCTCCCTCCCTGTTCCAGGAAAAAGTTAGTGGCTCATTTTCAAATACCTTCAATACCAGACCAGTAAATAGGACATAAAATTTCTTAACTGTTGAAGAAGTTAAATCTAATGCTTTGCCATAGCCACAATAGGACTTGATGATCTTAAAGGTCTTTTCCAACCTAAGTGATTCTATGATTCTTAGAAGTTTGACAAGAGACATTTAAAACACTTTGCACTGCTCTTCCTCCACTTCTTCCTATGGAACTTCATGCTGCGGGAGTATGACAGTTTATATCTTGCATAGGTCACTCAATGGACTTCATTGATCCTATAATGGCTAACCAGATCTGGATTCCAACCAGAGGCCAAATACAGAGACACTCTGTATAATCCACCTTCTAGGTATCTTCTGCTGCTGTATCAAATATTTGCTAAGAGGTGGAACTGGGAGGAAGCAACTGAGGCTGAAATGAGCCAGAAAGCAATCCAATTGCTGATTCCTAACCCTAGAAAGCTTTTTGCTCATTATTTTTCTTTAGCTTTTTAAGTGTAGGTTTGTCAGGCTGGACATCTCATCTTTCCCTCTAATTAAATTTAGAGGTTTACCAGTGGGGAACAAATTAAGCCAGTGGTGTGGCACAACATGGGCTACATAGCACAAAAGCCAAGAGGGTAGAAAAGCATTTCATCTGGCTCCAGTACTGGACAAAACCGAAGTCAATACACCACTCTGATGGACCCTGAACGGTCCATTCTCACTTCAGTCACAGGTCAGTTGCAGGTAAGTCAGAAGCCCAGTTCCAGTCTGGCCGCAGATCATTGCTGCTTGCCAACTAGGAAGAATACACAGAGCCAAGGAGGGATTCCCATGGGACCTGAAAGCCACTGACTTAAACACAGACCAAGACACACAGAAATGAGTCTCCTCTGAATTCGCAGTTCCTTCATGCGGAAAAAGAAACGAGTTTGTGGAGGACAATTTCTAGCATATAATCATTTCTAGCTGTTGTAGGTGAAAGAAAGAACTTAAATTGTGAGCATTAACAGATGGCAGATAACTGGTGTGGAGGAGCAGGGGTTAGTATCTGAAAGCAAACTTTTGAACTCTCAAGCAGAAGCCTGCTACTGCAATCAATACAGACTGGTGAATTCTGATAAAACCTGGACTGAAGTGGTGCATCCTGAATCCTCCAGTAGTAGACGTGTGAGGCAGTGGTGCTTGGGGTCCTGGAAAGCAGAGGTGGTGCAGAAAAGCAGGGTTCCCAGAAAGAAGTAGTAGTCTCAGAAGAAGGGAGCCCAGAAAGAAGAAAGTTGAGATCTTGGCTAGAGAAAGATCTGGAAAGTAGGTTTCCTCCAGCTATTGATTAGCAGCTTCCCAAGGAGACTGTCAGACACTTTTCGGACTATTTATTATATCTAACCAAATAGAAAATAACTTTTCTTCCTGTACCAAACAATTTTCTCTAGTGCTCTAGCTAATATGCTAGGAATTTAAGGACAGGAGAGCAGAGAGAACAAAAAAGACAATTTTAGAATGGCAAAGTCATCTCTCTTAAATCATCTTCACCACTGAATGATCTGTCCTAGTAGATTAAAGTTATAAAGTTTGTATTGCTGCCATCGCTGAATTCATTGCATTTGCTTTTATACACAAGGCACTGAAGCATACCGTCTTTTAAAAAAGCAACTGAAAGTCAGCTGTGCCTCTTTGAGCCACAAAACAAAGCTCTCAGCCCAGAAATGTGAAGTTAAGGGCATCTTTTAGCCTCCCCGAGGCTGCCTGAACATGCAAAGAGGCACAGATGTAGCACAAGCTGGCCAGCTTGTTCTCTGCAGTTCTCTGGCCAGCCCGAGCTGGGGGGCACATCGCGCAGGATGGTCCTCGTTTCGCAGCCATTGGTCCCAGTGCTGCAAAACCCAGCTCCAAGGTGTTCTAATAGCCCCTGCATATGACTGGGGGCCAGTGGTTTGCTGCATTTCATAGTGAGAGAACGTAGATGCTGAACCAGGTGATGCTTACAGGTGCTCACAAAGTCATGCAGTTTACACGCTTCTACATTGCATTTCAAAGCCTGTCCGGCTGGGATCCGGGTTCATTTGCAACATGTACAGGCATACTTGACTAAACACACCTGTAACCTAGAAGGTATTAAAATGCTTACATTTCCACTTACATGGAATTTAGGTGCCTAAGTTTAGGACAACAGTCTTGAAAAAATCCCACTTCCACACCCAGCTCATTTGTATTGTCTCCAAGTCCCTAAAGCTGTGTTATGGCATACACCCCATCAGCCTTCATTTTTGGGCCCCGGGAGCCTACATTTCCCTGCATCCCTGCCACTTGCTTGATTTACTGAGCACAATCAGAGCCTGCCATTTAGCTTGACTCAGAAACGTAGCCCGTAAGGACACTATTTGCAATGTGTATCATAGTCTGGTGCTTAGAGAGACCTTGCTGAAAACAGAGAGATTAAGCTTCTGCAATCTGCAAGGAGAGCCGTGGAGCTGCAGCATGAGCAGGGTCACTGCCTCCCCTTCTCAAACCTGGGGCACTACTGGGCCAAGACTGTGGTGGGCACGGATCCAGGGAGAATGCAGCTATGAAATGTTGAGCTTTACCTGGTGCAGGTCTTTGGGCTAACGTAGTGAATACATTCAGACAGAGGTATTGTGACTTCTCATCCAAACAGTATATAAGCAAAACATTTAAATTTTGGAGTTTACTCTGCAGATCTCTGCAGGCTGTTACTGTCACCTGGGTAGCCTGACAGAAGCCACTAAAAGGTTAAAAAAAAAAAAAAAAAAGCATTCTGTGAAGATGTAAACCAGCATGAGCCTTGTATAATACAGAACTGAATATTTTCCTACTAGATATGACATGATATATAAATATTTCTTTATGAGGATAAGCTTTCTGTCTCCTAAGCTCATTTCCAACTGTCCCATCACTGTACTAAAGTATCCGTACCCAACACACAAACCAAGAGTAGAAGTTGGTGCCTTCGTATTTGAAAAAAAAAAATATTGCTCATACTTGCATTCAGCAAAAAGCAGAACCCCCACATCTTTTGTACTTGGACATTGGCAGATTTGGGTTTGAGTCACTAAGAGACAACTCCATAAAAACATGTTACAAGTCACCACAGAAGAACAGCTTTTTGCAATTAATATATGCATTCAATATATAGCAGCAGATTTTGACTACATTCAATACCTTACTTGCACAGATTAAAGAACTCAGAGTGCTGACATACTGAGGGCCATTCTACCAGAGATTTCAAATGGGATTAGGCATCTTCAGAAAGCTTCTGGAAGACAGACTTGCTTCTAGCAATCTGGCAGAACTAGGACAAACCTCTAAAATGCCCTACCATCCCTCAGCGAAAACAGCACTATCCGGCACAGTGGGAAGATGATCTCAGAGCTCTCTCTGCTCTCCGCTCCTTGACTAAGTATTCCTTGTAGGATGACGTGGAAATTATTTTCCAAGCTTTAATAAAATGGAATAAATATTACAGCTGTTCTGTTGCACAGTAGACTGACACATGAGTTGTACCTGTTTAATGATAAATAAAGTGGCAATATTGAAGTTAATCAGTAGTAGGTGGGGATTGCATAGAGCAGGAGAGTCCATGGACCCTGGGAGGGGAAAGGCTGAGTGAGTTGGCCACTCTCAGCCCTCCTCCATCAGCTTTCCCATGGAAATCTCACCTGTCTCTGTACAGCATCCTAGAGCCCCACGGGCCAGTAGGGATGCTCACTGCCCAGACCCCACCCTGACCCCTTCCCACCCACTCACTCCAAAACCTACTGACCTCCGTTACCACCCCTGCCTCAGCCACCTGGGACCATATCGATTCCTCCTGGTCCCTTGCCTTCTTCAGCTGCCAACAAATGTCTGGCTTCCTGAACCCTCAGCTGGTTTCTCTCATTCCTCCCTAAGATTCTCTCCCTGCCTCATACCCATCTATTGTCTTCCCTGTCCTCAGGTGTGGCTCTGCTGCTGCCAGGATGCTCGATGTCGCCTGCTTTGTCCAGTGCTGCTGAGCCAGTCCTCGAATTTGCACTTCTCTGTCCCATTTGACCTATGAAACCCTGAAACTTTGCAAATATTATTTTTTAAGAGCAGGGCGTTAATTTGAATTATCAAAGTAGTTGTTTAATACAGAAAATACTTCTACCCGAGATGCCATTTAAAATTCAGACACCGTGTTACCTAAATTGGATGTTTTGAAAGGTTATGCAATACGTTTTATCTTCTGGTAAAGCAGAAAAATTTTGCATGCTGTCAAGAAGTCTGCACCTTTGTTTCACCAAATTGGAGAGACAAAAGCATTGCTTCATATCTGTCATTGAGAGACATCCAAGAGGTGCTTCTAAATAATTTCTTCTTCTTGCTACCTATCTCAAAATGCTTACAGATAATTAGCAAATCATTATAAAAATGCTTTGAATATAAAATAGTTGAGAGAAAGAATTTTGTACGCTCCCTTTCACTGCATAATTCAAGTTTGGATTTTCAAAGATTCTCAGCAGCCAAAATGCCTTTTGAACATCTGGGAAGACTCTGCACTTCTATTTGATTGTTGTGACGAAAGAATAATAGTAAAGTTTTAAGATCTGACTTGCTTCCTTCTGGATGAATTTGCACATTTCGTATTGATTGAGAGAAATATTTAGTTACCCTGCAAATATGACGAAATATATATTTGTGTGTATATATATAAAAGAACATGTGTATGCATGTAAGTGTGTAAAATCAAATGCATATACTCTTCACAATGAAAACATCCAGCCTTTATTTCTATAAAAATCCAAAAATTAAACCTGTTGTAAAAAACACTGTTTATCTCTATGCCTAATACCAATCCATTCTCATTTTGTATAATCAAGCAAAATCCCTAAGAGCTTTATAAAAAGTCTATTTACGCTTGTCCTCTAAATTATGTTTCTGGTGAATAATCTTGTGTTGAGGAAGAAAATGTTGTCGCTTGGGGGGAAAAAAAAAAAAAAAAATACCTTCGCCTGTAAGACTGTGCTCATGATGGCTATGTCTGAGGCAGCATTTCTCAGCAGTGGCCTCTCGAAAAAAAAGATTCCCTTTGGGCTGGAGACATAATATAATTTAAGTGTAGCTTGAGGTAGTTCCAGATTTGGTGACAATGAGGTACCCAAGCAGCTAAGTCCATGCCAGGAGCTTCTGTTCACCGAAAGAGACTAATTATATGAAGTTAACAGAGAAAGCAAAAGGTCAAGGCCAAAGGCTAGAAATGCAGATTTTTAAGCTTACTAAAAACCTTTCAGATTGGAAAAATGAGGTCAAAGGGTAAAAGAGGGCATGCTGAACTTTCTTGTTAATATTTTACTGAAGGGACGTTTTCAAAACTGCAGCAGGTGAGCTGCAGACTAGGCTTCTCCGATGTCCTTGGGAGCAACGAAGCTCAGGCTGCGGTCAAGGCTCATCTCTGCTCTGCAGCCACCAGACGGTGCTTTGCAGTGCTCCTCAGGGGCTCTGGAAAAAACTATATGAATTTAGGGGGGTTTCCACTCAGTGTTAGGCCCCTAAACTACAACATACATGCAGTTCAGATCTTTAAACCCCGAGCAGCTATCATAGCCACATCCGCTCAAGCACTAGCCAGGCAGCAGCTAAACCAGAGAGGCTACGCCAATCAGATGTCATTTGCAACTGCTTATTTCAGAGTATAACCTCAAAAAAGGAAAATGCGGTTTCTCTTTTACGTAGTCGACAAAAGTCAGAGCAAGTTCTTAAAAAGTTCAGATTTCCTAAGCATTAGATACAGGTTTTGAGCATCCACCTTGAGAGCAAGGGATCTACCATGCAACCCAGGTCTAGGGAGCTGGTGTCTGTGGTCGAGGCTGCGGTGCTCGTGCATCAGAGGGAAAGGCTCACTGCCAAGCAGTCCCCTGCAAGGGCTGGCTGCCACCAGGCCACTTGCACGCAAACGGAACTTATCTGTACATGTTGCTGCCTTTTCTTATTTTTCAGACCTTCGTCCTAATGTGAATCAGCAGGTTCAGAGCATTCCAGCTTCTTCTGGTAGCAATGAGAGTGCAGTATAAGATATAAACAAGTATTTTCAGTTAAAAGTGGGGAATAATTCATAGGAAGAAATTTTTTTTCGTAGACTGGAATTTTTAATTTTTTTTTTTATGAGTACTGCATTGTATTTTGCAAACCTCACAAACGTGACTGTGATGGCTGTGATCATATATGGTTAAGTCCATAAAAATGTTTAGCCTCCTTAAACTTCTATCTGTCCACTATAAATCTTATCGAACATTATTTCCAGTCACAACTGAGGATGGACTTAAGACTTATAACAAGATAAGATCATCTTGTAAATTTTCTATTAAACTAAACTATCCTGGGAGAGCCAGCAGGCTTCCTGAAAGAAATGAAGCATCATCTACTTCAGAGGATAATATTATTTGTATTTCCACTCTCTACACCCCTAATCCCATTATTGCTCATGGCAATCTTACCACTGCTACAATAAACACAAGGCTGAAGAAAGAGGCACATCCTTGGTGCCCCATTAATAATGGAAGCATCCTCATTTATAGGTATTCTTATGCACATCTGTGCTTTTAGACCAAAAGTATACCTTTACCTTTGAAAACCTCAGCTTAAACTTACAGAGGCATAATTCCGTCTGTAAAAGCATAGTGCACTATATAGTTACCAGGGCACTAAAAATGCAACCATTTGCTGCTGATCTGAGATATGATCAAAGCAGAGATGCTCTGCGTGGACTTTGTGAAGCTCCTGGAATGTTTGAAAAGTCTTCCAAAGTTTGAAAACAAGTAAATCTGAATAAAAGAATTATTTCTGCATATCATCTGACGAAATATTTTGTTCAGCATGCCAACTTTAACATGTCATCATCCACTAGCAGAGAATATCGGTAGTAATATTCATAAGAAGCCAGGAGAAATAAAATTTTATTGCTCTGTGACCCAAGCCCACATCCATCACTGAGGTCTTCGACTGATTTAAATAGGCACTGGATAATTTTGAAGATCTGATGAATACAATTAAACAGTAGCGAAGACGGCCTCAGAGGAAAGAAAAATCTCTGCGTAATTATTAACACCGACATAGGTGCATTCCCTGTGTGACAGTGACAGAAATGTCCTCCTTGCTAAGAGCGGTGATTTTGGCACACAGAAGCAGCTGAAGGACTTGTGACCTCTCAAACCTCCAGCCTGATGCGCGTTCTGAACATTGTCTCCAATCTTGTCAGTCTCTTGAATGCTGAGTTTATACATGATTGACTCCCAAATGGTACAAGAATGTCCTTAGTATTATTTCTACAAGAATCCTTCCTAATTTTGAAGCCTTTTTTTGTTATATATTACAAAAATACAGGTGTTCTCAGTGGGGAGCCTCCCTGCAGAGACACATCAGATGTGGCTGGGAAAAGGAAAAAACACCATGAAAGCAAAGGGATGAAGCACCAAACTTACAAAAAAAAAAAAATACTGCAGTAATTTTTCTCCCTTTGAAAAGTGTTTTGTCTCTGTTCACCTCTGGGAAAGTCACCTACACTTCTTTAGCCTGGTGAAAAAAAACCCAACACTATGCAACCCACCACTCCCTGTTAAAGCCAGTGCTGTTAAAAGCTCTTTGGGGGTTTGAACAGTGAATGAGCCTTCATGGTGTTTGCACCATTTTACATAAACCACTGTACTTTCACGTCCTCCATGTCCCAGCTTCTGGAAAACTAGCTAAGATAGCTTCACACGTTCTGTTTTTTTATTGAAATGAACTCCTCTGTCATTAGTTAACTCAGACAGAAAACATACACATTACTGTATTACTGCACTGACCCTCCTTTGGTACGGAGTTATCCAGGACTAACAGAATAAGCCGTAACAGAAGATTTGGCTGGCTCAGAGGTCATTTAACAGTGCCACGTATTGCAAGGTAAGATAGAGAAACAATAACACAAAATAGAAATGGAAAATAATCGGGGATCTTGAAGGTCAGCCGTCACTCACGACTAGATTAAGTAGCAATGACTCAAAGCCAAACTGCACTGTACATTCAAATCATTAAAGTACAAGGGACAAAAAAAGAAAAAAACCAAAAAACTGAGCTAGCAAGAACTGATCATGCTTAATTAGGGAATAAAATGCATGACAGGAGCAAGGTGACTTTCACGGAAGAAAACATGGTGATGGGAGGCACAAAACCATTGGCACAGATGAGTTGCAGAGTGACACCACAAGGATATGAGGATTATAAAAACCTACTTGCACTTCCAGTGAACTCTGCGCTACAGCTAGGCAGATGCATTAGTTCTTAAGAGAGAAACCATTAAAAAAAGTCTTACAGCAGTTTCATCTGAGAGAAACCAGTTTTTAAAAAAAAAAAAAAAAAAATCTTTTGGGGGGATGTTCTCAGTAAAATGGCCCGACTCTTTTTATAGTTCATGGCAAAATACACATTTCTTGAAAAAGCGTATCTTACTAATCCTGAGTACTCTAGCTTTGTCAGTGGCTTATGTTACTAGTCCTGAGTACTCTAGCTTTGTCAGTGATAAGTAATTAAGACACATTAAAAAGCAACAAATCGCCCCTAAGTTACAACTCAAGAAAAATTGGGGGGGTTTTCAGATCCATAAGGTCAACCTGTGCTTCTAGCAAGAGAGTACCTTCTCTCTGTCTTTCAAAGCAGAAATGTTCCCTTTCTGATGCTCTTAGGCTCCAAAGGATGAAACCCCCTGCCAAGTACCTATGCCAAGGCGAGAGATTACATCGTAGAGCCACCATCAGAAATCATTTACCAGCTGAAGTCATAAACTAAAAATTTCTAATGGAAAGTGGTAATTTGACCAGTTTTCTGTATTGCCCTAATCATGCTCCTAAATTCTGGGGGTGGGCTAAAAATTGCCTTCCTTCAGATCTGAGATAAGATTGTTTTTAATATTCTGTGTGAAGCTGTTGTATAAACCCACTGCTGGAGATGCCATCTTCCTGCACCCCAGTGTTAGCCCACCCACTTACTCCAAAAACCTAGTCAGGTAAAGCCTCGACGAGGAGAAAAACCCCTGCTGGGGGGATGCACGAGCATCTTCTGATACCCACCTACCCCTCCACCACACCTGCAGGGAACTGGATCCAAGGGAACTGTCACACCACCAGCACGGGGACTATTTTGAAGAGGACAGGCTACCGGGGAGGTGGGGGGACACCCTCTTCACCTCTTTGCTCTCACTGCTGAAGGTGTTCCACTGCCCCGTAGTGCTGCTGGAGCAGGGTGTAACACGCAGCATCGGACTGGGCAGCCTCTTGGCGCGCAGGAAGAGATATTCTGTTTTCCCTTCCCCATTTCCCTGGGCTGTTTCTGACGTAATATGGACAAAATAGGATAAAATATAGGCGTTGCCCCGGGAGCTAGAACCTGCACCGAGTGTCTGCACCTCTTGCATCTGGATATCATAGGCTTTTTGCACAGATCTGGGAAGTTTAACATGCTGTACTAACCTTAAAACTTGAGGAGTAACTAGAGAATGCAAAAATCTAAATTCTGGTTAGGGTAATCCATTACTGCACCACCAGAAGCAGTTTCCTTCATTTTTACTTGGAAAAATGATTTTATTCTGGGCAAGTTTGTCAGAAGCAGTTTCCTTCATTTTTACTTGGAAAAAGTTTGCCTAACTAGCAGGGCTAGAACTGTGGTTAACTCCCGGCAACACAGGATTGCAATAGTAGAGAAACAGTAACATACTAATCCTCAACATCATAGGTTGAACCTGGTTCTGAGCATGGGATTTCTGTTTTTCAAGCTTCCCTAAGCCACAGTCACAACAGCCTTTTCTAAGGACAGCTGTAAGGAGATATTACACTGAGATTCCATATCAACAGCAAAGAAAATGCTCAGGTAGATGTCAATCTTCAGTGACAAGCAGTCAAAAAGATAATCCAAAATGACAACATAATCAATTAATATCAAAGACTACACACACAAATCATTGCTTGCAGTCAAAACTGGATTGCAGCAGAGGCAACCACAAAGGGATTTCAATCACACATCTCCTGCACTTCTTCCACCCCATATCCCGAGGGGAGGGAAGACAATCCCCAAACCAGTATTTGGGACTTGACATCCAAAGAGGCTCAATCCTAAGTGCATAACATCCACAAAGCCCATCAACTGCCTAAAGGACATTCCCTGAAGCACGGCTGCTAGCACAGATCCTACCTTTTCCCCCAGAGATCACGGAGGGGCCATCGGTTGCCAGGGAAGCAGGATGGTCCCAGGTGAGGCTGGTCAGGGCCCTTAGCAAGGACCACCACTGAATCAGCACCTACCACTCAATTTAAATCCACTCAGCTCACAGTGTGGGTATTATTAAAGGGAAAAAGAATTCACATGTTGTTCAATTTGTGAGCCAAAACTTGACATAAATATTGGTATTGCTTTTACTACCTTTGGTCATTTGTCTTGGAAATAAGATGGCTTTTGATTTTTGAGCTGAAAGCTTACAAATGTTTCTAAATAAAATATTCCAGTTGATGTAAATATTTCAATAGAAACAGAGCTTAAAATACTCTTTTTGCAATTTTTAAAGACTGCTTTAAAATGTTCTGTAGAGAAAGAGCTTAAAATACATTTAAGTTCCAGTTAGTAAGTAAATAACTAAAAAACCACACCAACAGCATTTTTTTCTTCTCTTGGTTTGAATGTATTCTCTAATGTCTACACTGGGAAATGCTGATTATTAGCATCATTTTCAAACATAATTCTTGGTTTTAGACACATGCAGCTCCTAATTCTCTCACCAAACTCTTCTCATTAACAGTTATCTTTAAAAAGTAAGCTCAAGTGTAGAATTAAGTGGAAAGTTTTAGTAGCTTGTAGGTATGTATACTTGATATTCTTAGCTGCAGAGGGGGATAGCATCAGTTGTAATACTAAAGAAAACCAAGCATAAACCTAGCAGTAAGTAGAGCCGTATAAAAGAGTTCATTGGAGTCAGTCATTCCTATGAGCCTTACTTTTATTCAAAAATTGTCTTTTCTGTACAGACTATTTTGCTTTTAAAATAATAGGGTTTAGCTGTTCGTCGTTCTAACCACCGAAACAGAAATGTTGAAGTCTGAATACTTGTTGTAAACCTTTCAGGTTGATAAATGAAAGATAATAACCCCTTGATCAATGTAACTTTTATTTATTCATCTGGGAACATGGCAAGGATATCATAGGCAACAACGCCGCCTAGGAGAACATGGATTTCACATAAACTGTTTTGGCAGAAACACGCATTTAAATAATCATCCAAATCACCACCTCACCATTTCTATCTTTAAAAAAAAAAAAAAAAATCCACAACAAAAAACCAACCAACCAACCAAAAAACAACAGAGAAAAAGAAACATAAGATCTGAACAAACGAACAGGCTACAATTTTTTTCTGTTTAATGTCTATGCCAGCCGCATCTGTCCCTGATTTTAGAAGTTGTAACACTGACAATGGCACCTTTCATTTGCAAGCACACTATCAACATGAACTGACTGTAATTACACCACGATAGCTCACCACAGCTAATCAAGGCAGCTGCCTGGTCCTCCCTCAGCCTGGGGAAGAGCTGAATTACGTGTGTGCCGCCAGCTCCCTGTACGACAGCATCTGCATCCTGCAAAGTGCTACACGTAGAAGTGAGTTTAGCCTGAAGTGACTGACCGAACTATAGCATGAAATCAAACAGGTTTTTCTACTCAGTGCTAACATTTTCTTGTATAATCCAAGAAGAACTGGCCAGGACAGGATGCAATTTAATGTAAACCATTTGGAGTGAAAGGTGTTATTTTGCCTAGTGAAATCTCCCCCTCACAGTCCAGCTCACAGACAGAGTCAGTGGCAATCTCGTGGTCAGGGGAGAGCTGAGACATCCTATCAAAAGGGTCCTCACGATTTTCCTCACAGTTGACCACATTTGGGATCATGTTAACATAAGCAGTCACTATCTCCTTATGAAAAAGGGTGTCCTGGTTGTAAGAGATAAGCTCGTTGCTTATATTAACAGTCTCCACTGGAGTGCTAGAGCAAAACTGACCACATCCCAGGAGGTTGGAGAAGACCTTTCTAAAGTCAGCATTGAAGGCATAGATGATGGGGTTGAGAGAGGAGTTGGCCCAACCAAACCAGACGAAGATATTAAAGGTGGTCTCACTGACGCAGGGAAGGCCAGCGTGCGGGTCGCTGGGTGGGCTCTCGCAGAAGGGAACCATGCAGTTCAAGATGAAGAAGGGCAACCAGCAGCAGACGAAGACGCCCATGATGACGGAGAGAGTCTTCAACACCTTGGTCTCTTTCCTGATGGAGGACTTGAGGCTTGTGTGATGGTGGCAGTCAAGGTGGCTGCTCCGGCAGCTCTGTGCATGCTCGGCTGCCCTCTCCAGGGAAGAGATACGACGAATCTGCACCTGGGCAATGCGGTAGATTCGAGTGTAGGTAACTATCATGATAGCCACCGGGATATAAAAACTGATCAAGGAGGACGAAATGGCGTAAGTCCTGTTGAGGCTGGAGTCACAGCTCTCTGATGGTCTAGTGAGGGTATCATTGCTGCCAGAGGTCCCATCAGAGGGTCTCATTGCTGCTAATGCCACCCACGTGGTGCTCATATCTTCCGCCCAGGTGCTGACAGCACTTGCTGCTGCCCAGCCAGTACCAAATCCATCTCCAATATCACCAGCAGCAAGAACATCCCCACTTTTGTGCCAGTTGAGCTGGACAGGGATGAAGGAGATGAGCACAGACAAAGCCCATGCCACACTGATCATCACCAGAGCCAGTCGTTGGGTCATCTTCCTCTCATACCGGAACGGGCTGGAAATAGCCCAGTACCTGTCCACACTAATCACACACAGGTTCAGGATGGAGGCCGTGGAGCACATGATATCAAAGGCCACCCAGATGTTGCAGAAAGCCCCAAAGGGCCAGTACCCGGCCACCTCAGCCACCGCCTTCCAGGGCATGACTAGCAGAGCCACCAGCAGGTCCGAGACAGCCAGGGACACGATGAAGATGTTGGTCACCTTGCTCCTCAGGTGCCGGTAGCGGACGATGGCCGCGCACACCAGCACGTTCCCAAAGAGCGTCCAGAG
>NW_009259117.1:1602136-1604481 GCF_000687185.1 Egretta garzetta | reverse complement strand
TGCCCCGGCGGGAGCGGGACGGGCTGGGTTTCCTCTGCAGGGATGGGAAACGAAGCCTAAATCGGTAATTGTTCCAAGCGGTTCTGCTCGGACGAGATGTATTACAAGAAACCCGGCAAATGGAATCCGGTTCTCTCTCTTTTCAGCTCTTTTACGGGATGAATCATTCCTCTCGGTGGGGCTCCGGCGCAGCTAGAAAACGGAGCTGTGACCCTCAGCAGTATAGGTGTGAACGCTGCGCTGTTGGGCTCGCCATGCACTGATGTCATGCCCGTGTTTCAGAGACCATGCTGCAGTGATTTTTAAAAATTCAAAATATTACGGATTCAGTTCCTCAAAAACTTAATTATTTTTTAAAACCATTGACAGACATCAAACCCGTTCTTGACTCAACAGCCTGTTTGGCTGAGAAAGGCACTCTTCAGGGGCCCTCCAGCTGCTTCTCCAGGCACATGGGGAAGGACAAGACTCACCATACCTTGCTGGATCTGCAGGGACATGAAGGAAGATTGTGTTAGGGTTACTAAATAAAGAGGGGAAAAAAAAATAAAATTCTGCAACCTTTTAGGCAGTTTTCTAAAATTGTCACAAGAAAAACTGGAGCTTCACTTTAGCTCTCGCTTAAGAAATTGGCACTACTTTTCCACCTTTAAGCAGAGTTATATTTAATATTGGAGGGAGAATTTAGCTTTTGTCACCACTGAATTCTAAACAGCATGACTAAAGCTGTGATGCTGAGGCAATGTGTTGCTTGCACAAACTCTGTTTTCCTAAGCAGTGCCTCCTACCATTTGTGTAAATGAAGGACCAACTTGCACAAGTGTTTGTGCACATGCTTGTCGAAGCTGCTGGTCCAGAAGTGTGTATATTTTGTGTAGAAAAGCAATGATGTGATTTGCTTGTTTAGCTGATATTCATGGCTTCCCCAGTGTAGAGGTGGGTGTGTGGGTGCGTATACATGCAAATCCATCAGCACAAATTATATATATAATATGGTATCATATGCATGTGTGTATTTACAGACATGCAGTCAGTATGCATTAGCTATTTGAATAAACATATGTGTCGGTATCTGTCTGCTTAATAATAATAATAGTAGCCCAGCAATAACATAGCCTGCCCACAGCTCAGCAGCACCACGCACATGCTGGTGGCTTGGTACAAATCAGCATCAGCACTGGAAGCGAAGATGCTGGGCTGTGGCTGGGAGCTGCGGAGGTGCAGGCGTATGTTATCTCCTGCCAGCTCTGCTGTGCGTGGTGGAGTCAGGCAGAGAGGAGGTGCAAGCAGCCGGGAAAGACGCCTTAACCCATTGAAACAGCAATTGTCAGAGCTCACTTGTCAGACATCTAAAGAATGAATTTTTACTATGCTTTCTACACTACTGCCTGCAATCGGCAGACCCAAAGTGGAGAGGAGTTTCCAAAGTATCTCGTTTGTCGGCCAAGTGTTGCATTCGGCTGCCTGGCTCCTGCGTAACTCAGAATTCAGGGGATATAATATCTTCTCCCACCTATTTAGCAAATGTTCTTGAATTTCAGCTGGTGTGAACTGAAGTTGCTCACCAGCGATATCTGTGGAAAAAGACCTATGATTGAGCCAGGGGAAGTTCCATCGGCCAAGGACACACCTGTACCTACAGGTGCACCGGTGATAGAGTCTTCAACGTCGATCCAACATTTCACGCACACTCAAAACTTTCTTTCAAGTCACAGGAATGCACTAGGGAGATCAGGAATATTTTCAAAGGTAGTAGAAAATAGTATTGGTTTGTGATAGGGTGGCACATGAGACTAAACCCCCCACGCTAATGGACTGTAGTGAGTTGGGAAGAGGTGGAGCAGGAGCGGGCAACAGGACAACTGCTTTGCTGCAGCGCTTGTACCAGATCATTCATAGCAGCACCAGGCCAGAGGAGCAATCATGTAATGGGGACGTTTACGGTATGGGATAATATTCCATCCATTGCCATCAACATTTTTTGAGCCTGAGATAAAAACCTTTAACATTTATAGGTTATTAAGATCCTTTTTTTTTACTTTCTGTAGGCAGTTTGCATATAAATCTCATTTTAAGAATAGTCCATTAAAACCACAGCTGTCATTTGCTGAGAGATTTGAGGTGGGTTTTTTTCATCCTGAAATCATCTTTGTAATGGCTTTTGTGATTTTCCTTCAGAGCTTTGTCTCGTTTTTCTTTTTTTTTATTCACCTGTTAAAATTGCACTTCGCTCTCGCAGCTGGCAGATTGGAAGTAATGGAATTTAACTGCTATTGCAATGGTTCTGCGTGAAAAAAAAAATCTTTGCAGTTCCTGATTTTAGAAATGTGTGTTTTACTAGCTCT
>NW_009259117.1:1588473-1601920 GCF_000687185.1 Egretta garzetta | reverse complement strand
CTTTCCCTTCATTGCCACATATTCTATTTCCATTTCAAAATACACAGACCCACTGTTCTGCTGAATGATATTTATTTTAAAGTAGACGTCACTCAGAAATTCACACATTCTCTCATCTCAATGTAAAGGAATAGAAAATAATTAATGCCAAAAGGAAGTCAAAATATATAGACACAGATATACTGCTGAGGTTTAGGCTATAAAAGCATCCCTGCAAAAACCTCCCATTACAGTCAGGCTCTAAAGCAGGCAAGAAGAGGTGGTGGTAGAGGTGGAGAGGCTGGAAGTCACTGTACATTAGGCCAATTTAGCGAAGTAGCTGGACATGTTCTCAGCTGTAGAAGTATGCTCAAGTGGAGCTATATTTAGGAGCGTCGTTGAACGTATGCTTAAGGTCCATCAGTTTTGTTCACTGAAGCTGAAATGCTTTACTGCCCAGGGATGGCCAAAGACACGGGTGTATATATAGCCACGCCAAAATATTGAGGAAGGAGGGGAGAAAACTGGTATCATCAATTTATTCAGCACAGAAAAATCCTTGCAGACTAGGCCGGGTCCTCCTGCTTGTGTTTCAAATAAAAATAAATACGAGCAGCTGGAAAATGATCAGAAAAGCATTACAGGAATTATGTCTGGGAAACTTTCTTAGCCGAGGAGAGGGCACCAGAAGGGTTAGAAAGAGCTGGAAATGTCTTACAGAGGGCAAAGTTTTCTGATAACAGATGAATTTTAATCTTTCAGGTAAGGATGTAAAAACTGCAGTGGCTAGAAAGTGAGTCTATGAGAAATCAGGGTATACATAAGGTGCACATTTTTAACAGTGAGGATGATTATGGCTGGTGCAATTGATTTTGGGTTTGCCATCATTTGCCATCTGAAAGCTAAGGCTGAATGCATTTCTTAGAGACTGTGCCTCCGCTCGCCCCCCAGCTCTGTCTGGATTCAGACAGTACCAAAGAGCATTCTGGAGTCTGCGTTGTGGGAAAAATCATTTTAGACAGTTACAGTTATCCCTGCTGGCCTTAAAACCTATTCACGTTTTTCTTGACTTGGGACTGTGATGGATAGTATTAATTCACCATATATAACAGAATAAACGGTCCTCCCAGTATCTCCATTGCATTTTTTTTTTGTCATGAGTGTGATATGGTTCCTACATAAGCTGTTAATCACTCTCTGGGTGAAATCATGAAGTAATTGATGCTACCAGAAGAGATTTCCAAATTTTTCCTTTTTTTTTTTAATTCATACTGAGCCTGACTTCATTTAAACCAATGGTAAAAGATGAGAGATGTATGCCAGCCAAGACCAAAAGCAAAACGAATATGATTGTAAATACAATTTCCTGGTGGACCATCTTATATCTTAGTTCATTTTGTCTTACAAAATATTATCTTGTATTTTTGGATATTCATAATTATATACTAAAAATCAGTGTCATTATTTTTCAGGGGCTACAGAAGATGCAGCTAATACAGCAAGAGCTCACATGATGAACAACTACAAATAATCAGTGATATCTGAAGCAAGATAAAGAAAAAAGAAAATAAACTGATTTATACAAGAGTACAATTTGGGTACGTTATTCATATTCTCTGGGCATGCATGGCTACAGCACAGGTGAACTTCTGTCCTGAGAAAACTACCAAGATGAAAAAAGCGATTGTAATTTTCTAATACTGAACATTTAAAGATTTTTATTTTGTCTTTTGTCAACTGTATTTCCAAACTGCAAATAAAAATCAGGTGGGCTTAATTCCCAAAGAAGTCACTGTAGTTTTGCCTCTGGCTTAAATAGTATGACAGTTTGCCCTATGAAGTCATTTGAAAGCAAATTTCTTTTCAGTTTTCTGATTTTTTTGTTTCTCTAATCCACTGCATATTAACAGGACCCATGAATTTTATATTGAATGTGTAAATGACTGGCTTTTTTAGTTAATAGTTTTTATTGGAACACTTGCAATCAACATCATTTATCTCAGGATTTTACCCTGTCCATTAGCTTAGTGTGAGATTGTCTTCCACAAAATGAGTAGGAAAACCAAATCCTCTATGGAATCAAACACTAACTTCCGTAATGAAAACAGACTCTGTTTTGAAGACTTTTAAGACTGAGAGCAAAAGGGGACTCAGAAGACAGAAGTCAGCGGCTGGTCTTGGCCTCCTGAGGAAAGCAGGTGATGCCCATGCTCACCGCTGGGCTTCCCTTCTTCCGAAAGGCAGCAGCTGGATGGAAGGGAACGGGGTTGGGAAGCGGGATGCCCGAGCCTCGGCTGCTCACTGGCGCTGTGGGACAGCTGTAGCCTCACAGGGTAGCCTGTTGCAAATGCTAAACAGAAAACTACAACGGAAGGTAATTTTACAAGTGTGTCAACCGTTAGAGTGGATACGTTTTTTGACCTGTGTTTTTAAGAGTCATATAGGACCAGGGCTAGATTTTGTAGTTCAGGATTTATTTGGGGGAAGAATTCCAGTTTCAAATTTTTAAACACAAGTGGTAAGAATGATCAGCTTTGTCACTTTGAGATAAACAGCAGTAAATTACTGCTTTTACTTAGTTCTGCCTTCTTTTTTTGCTTTAGGTAAGATTTAAAATAAAATGCTGCTTTAGAATCAACAGGTCTCATTCATGTCCGTAGCAGAATATCAGCAACAGGGGTTAGAAAGTTCCTTATTAAATACCTATTGCAATAATCCTTAGGACTGTTAGTGCTATTAGAGAACACAGAGGAACTGCTGATGAAGACATCAGTCTGCCAACACAAGGCAAGAGTTGTACTGACAAAGAAAACCTGAAGTGTATTTTTCTGTCCATCCATGAGACAGCAATAGCTATTTACTCTGAACCAGGAATAGCCTTCTGCAAGCTGAGCAGAGACATTTCATCCTACAGCATGGCCAGGTTTGCCATTCTCTCGGTTTCTCCTGAAACTGAACCCACCAAGATTTTCTGTATATTATTTTGGCAGAGTTGGTCAATCAGAAGACTCTTATATACACTAACTTTCAAGATTTGTTAAAAGACTATTTTTGCCTTGGGGATTCAGCAGAGGTAACTCTACACAGGCCAGGCTTCACGAAACACAAAATGTGTATTGATCCGAGACAAAAAGAGTTGCTGTAGGGAGCAGCAGGTTCCAAAATGTTAGAGCAGAAAACAAAGCCAAGGACAGAAACTATCAATTGAAATATTGTCTAGCTGCTTTCATGAAAGAAAATATTGCAGATCAAATTATCTGATATTTGTGAATTGTTTGCTGCATGTAGGCTGTACTGATTGCACTAATTACTCACAATAATGATACCCAGCTCTGGATCTGAATTTTAAATTTGGGATAATTTGCAAGTATTTATTGTTGCTGCCATGGCCTTTCTAGTTAAAAATAACTAGCTAGTGCAGTTCCTTTTAGTACTATTGACCGAGATTTGTGGCCTGAGGAGGGACGGGCTATGTTATTTTTGCTGTAGCTAAGCATAAAAGATAATCATGAGAATTATAGTTGAACAAAAGTTTAACATTCATTTCTGCTTTGACAGAATATGAGGTAGTTTCCTTCCTTGGGTCATTAATTCTATTAATTATGCCCCATTAATTTATGTTGTTACAGTGTCAGGTCCCCACTGAGTGTGCGAACCGGCTTGCCCATGTCAGGCCTTACCTGTTCTTGGTGGCCATATCTCACAGGTTCAGTGTTGGTGCCACACTGAGCTGATGTCAAATGTAGGCATGGTCATCTCTGCTTGATATGGTGAAGTTTGGGCTTTTGACTCTTATTGCACTGGAAAGGTTTTCCAAAATGGTGAGGAAAGAAGAGAAAATTAAAGGTTTGGAGAGAAGAAAGACACTCTGATGCTTGGAAGAGGACTCAAGAATGTTTTCAGAAGTATGTTTGGCTGGCTTTGTGTCTTATTGAAGGATTTCTTGGTATTGAAGCTATTTGATTCAAGCAGGCAGTGGTGGAAAATCCCACCTGGGGAGCGCTGCAGGAGTGCTGCTCGTACCTGGGAGAGGAACAAGGGGGCTCATGGAACCAGCTGCCACTAAGACGTTGTTATGAAGCTGTTGCCTACTACTTCATAGCTATCAGTTGCTGCCTTCCTATAAAGGTCATTGCCCATTAGAGGCAAAATTACTAAATTCAGAAGATGATGGACTCAAGTCTGAACCAAACACCAAGTGTAGCTTTAGCCCTAGATATGTTACAAGTTGTTTCTGTGCATTTTTAAAAAGCATTCTGATCTTCAGTTAAACCTGGTAAATATTTGCAGAATAAACTAGAATAAAGAAGTTATGGTATCCTTGATAATCCTGGCTGTGTGGACAGGAGCTGTTCTTCACTCGGCTTTGATTAAATCGCGATATCGTTCCCTGGAATCAATGGATCTATGTGTGCTTTTCACAAAATGGCTTTTGATTCCAGGTATGTTGCAGTGACATTCAAGCAAATATTTATTGGAAAATGAACATCAAGCACCCACTGCTTGTGCAAGTTTTGATAGAAAATGTTGTGTAAAGATAATAGATTATGGTTGTTGCAAGTGAAGGAGAGAGGTGGCAACTGGTTTTCCTGCCATCCCAGTTCTTTCACAGATTTCCACCCACTGCATCTATCTTTCTTTAATAATGTAATCTTAGACCTGAATTGTGGTCCATTTGCTTCTGGGAAGAATTTGAATGTGTTGGTAAAGATCTTACCAAAGGACATATTTATAGGAATGAAACTCAGTTCTTTCTTAGGTGAGGTAGAGTAGCAGAGGAAGACAGGACACATGCCATAGAATACTGCAAGTTTTGCTTTCAATTTCAGCCAAGTGAATATTATAGGAAATAACACACCTCCTCATAAAAAAAATTACTCTAACCATTGACTATTGACATTACAGTGAGATTTCCCACTGTCATCAACTTCAAGATCAAATTCATCCTTTAAAGCTAATAGAGCCAACCCTGTTTTTTTAAGGTTCCTGTTAACAACTGCAGCTGTTCAGTTCTGTTTAAATCCAGATCTCATTTTATTCATGCATGCACAGAATGAGGCCAAATCCTTGGGGACAAGAGTCCCAGGGAATAAGGGATCCAATGAGCCAGCTGTACGTACATCACCTCTAATCTGACAGAGCAGGGTAGGAAAATTAAAAAATTAATGTTTGCATTAAAAAATTGAAGTTTAGGGATCTTTTTTATTTCATGGCTTTTAGGTGCAATTTATTAAGTGCATGTTTGGCTTTGATAATACTTCATATAAGATATGGTCAATGGCATCCACAGAGTCATTTTTCAGGATCCAGAAATGAATCACTTAAGGGTATTTTTACATCACTCTGCACAGATACTCCTATCTCAGTTCAACCTGCATTTTATGTACTGTCAGGTCACATAGAGAATAAATAACATTCAAGTTGCATTCATCAGTTTTGCCAGGCTGTTTTCCAACCTGCCTTGCTAAAACTTTAACAGGGCCATCACAGGCCTAGCCAGATACAAGTAAAGAAGTGGCGTTAACTGTTAAAATGAAAGCATCGTCCCTAAATCCACAGTCTAGTAGTGTCCAGAAACCTCACCTTAGAGAAAGCTCTGAAGAACTACCCTTTTAAAAAGCCTTTTTATCTTTATTCTTGCAAATGTGATCCTTAAGCATTTCTTAATCCTAATCTTAATAAATTAAATTAAAATTCATATTGGCTACGTGAAATATTGTCATCAAGTTTACAAGTGAATTACCCTGTTCACATTATTCTGATGATTGAAATATGCCCTTCATTTTCAGCTAGAAACAACTCCAGCAAAGAACAAAGCCTATGAATTGACAAAACTACTGTATTTTTAATTTTCTCTTTAACCAAATCCTGCTTTGTTCAGAGCTTTTGCAGGAAAAGGCAGAATAACATGAGCAGGATATACTGTGTGCCCCTACTTAGGAAAGAGCAGATTAGATCTTGAAGGATTTGTTACATGCTGCTCAGTGGAAGAGACAGTCAGCTTTTTTCTTAAATTAACTAATCAGCCTCATAAGGACCTTAAATTCCCTAAGCCAGCAGAAGGAAGCACGTACTTAAATTACTTGGATAATTTCCCTCTCTGCCATCCTCTGGAGCCATCTACTTGTCTGCACTGATACAGCCCACTCGAAGTCTATGGACCACAAGTGGGCCACACAACACTGGAATATTTCCAAAATTATCAAAATGGTCACTGGAAATTTTTTTAGTGAATAAAAGAGGACATTCAAAGTATTGAGAAATACTAGTAAAAGGAATTCTGTTCTTGTAGAAAGACTCAACCATGACTCCTCCACCATCTTAGAGTTGTTGTCATTTACTCTAAAAAACACTTGGAAAAATCTATGATCATGCAAGTTTCAGGCAAATGCTTGAGGACTGTAGGCATCTTTTTGCACCTTAGCAACCTTTATTCCTGTACATACATGAGTTTAAATGCTACCCAAGCATATATTATTGAATAAATAAAATTATCTAGGGAGGAAGGGAGGGAGTGGAAGAGTCTAGGAGAAGGGTATGATGAACATCAAAGAATACCTTTCTGATTAAGATTATACAGCAAAAATTTAGAATCCTTTACCTATCAAGTGCATTTTGGAGTTGACTAAAGAAATTCCCTTTTTAAAAAAAAAAATCTCTTTTTAAATAATGTTAAAATGGTGTCGGAGACATTCCCTAGAGATCTCAAAGCAGACAAACTGTCCCGTAGAGGCACCTCAGGCACACAACAAGCATCTGTCAGGCCTCGCTCCTGGGTAAGCCAGCTCCCCTGCCTCCTGTCACATGCCAGAGCAGATAGGCAGGCAGAAATAGGGTAACTTTGTGCTATTCCTTGTGTTTTAAAAACCGTGATAAATTAGTATTGTCAATATATGCTAGAGAAAAAGAAAAAAGAGAAGTTTGAAAGCAGATGTTTGAGAACACCCAGGTTTAGCATTGATTAGCTAGAGCTAGAGGTCACACTATGTTAAACAATCTGATTATTATTCCTAGTCCAAAAACCTATGTTTCTTAAAAATCTGTGTTTCTAAAATTTTTGGTACTTCATGACTCACCATTGCCTCAAGAGCCTTTAATCTAAGACCTGCTTCCATAACATCCTCTGCATTTGGATGAAACTTTTCGAGAAAAGTCCTGTCGTGAAAATCTCTTAAACTTCTCAGATCAAAATCGAGTCTCCGATTCCCTGAAACAGAACCATTTAAGTCAGCGGGGTTTCATCAGTGCAGCTCAGAATAGAATTTGCCCATTAGCATGTTTAAAGCATTTGCTCACTGCCAGAGTGCTGCCTTAATTCACTTTTCTGAATAAACTTTGATTTCAGCACTCAAAATCAATTTAATATTGTGGACAAATGAAATTATTTCAATAGTAATGTTAAGAAACAGAAAGGGCTAAGTAATTGCAGATGAAATATAACTAAATAAGGATGCTATTTATTTTTGAAACTTCCAAATGTGTGCTAAGTGTTTGTAATAGAGCATATGGCCCATTCTTGGCCCTAGGGCTTAGTGAGCTCTGCTTTGGTTGAACACAAATGGTGGCAATCAGCTGAAGAGCACCAGTTCTAGCTGAAGCACAACCTGGGACCCATCCCACAGAAGGGGAGGAAGAAGGAACAGCCTTTCTCTCGCCATCTTCATGAGCGCTTAAAAGATGAAGTGAATTTGTGAGCTTACTGAGTGAAATTTTTTTTTCTGATACCAGATTTGGCTGGAGAGTTGGTCCAACAGTTGATTTAGAAGAAAGATTAAAGCTTTATTTGATTATGTGGATGGCCCTATTCACTCCACTTAAAATTAATATGGTCTGAGAGACAACCAAGTGATGTGGTTAGAGCTGGTATTTGCTTGGAAGCGGGTGAGATCAATGTTCAGGCAGAAAGGTAGAAAAGGCTGCTCTCCAGAATGAGTGTAAGAGCTAATAGAGATGTGATAAGACAGCATGACAAGCAGCCCTAGAGAAAGACAGAGATTACAGCAATGTGATCAGGTAGTGACTCTCAAAAACCACTCAAAATCAAACAACTGGAATGGCTTTGCTCAGCCCCCTTGATGGTTCATCTAATCCAGAATTCACCTGAGACTTCAGATGAAAGTTGCTTTACCTGACCTGGGTTTTGCAACAGGCAAAGCAGGTAATGGCTGCGTGTGCCGCAAAATAGAACTGAAGATTAATTATGATGTGAAGCAACTCCTAAAAGGAATCAGGCAATTTATCAAATGGTCTGTGTTTGCCATCTAGTGGTACAAAGCCAAAATTTTTGTTCTGCTGCTTCGGAGCAGATAAGACTGCTGAAATCCGCCTCAGAAGCAGACCTCTCCCATGTGGGAATGTGACTGCTTCCAGGCAGGTGGCGGTGGCAACTGTGGTTGAAAGTATAACTGGAATTTGGGGAACTAGGGGCAGAAATTTTGCAGCCTGTGACCCCCCCAGATTTAGGAATAGATCATTAGTCAGTTAGCGAGTGTTACCCAGTAATTGATCTGTTGCTCCCTTTTAGTACTCTGGTCATGGCTCCAGACTTTCGATCTTACAGGTCCAGATTCAAAGGCATCCAACCTTGCACTGCTTTCTGTGAGAATTCTAAACTAAATATCCTGGGGCTTTGAGATTGTGTTCTAACACTTTATAAACTACGCTTGTAAAATCCTCAGCCAAGGGCCCTCCAGATTTCTTGAGGCATCAGCTATGCTTTACAGCATCCCTGGATGAAAACATACAATTATTTTCCAGCCAGGAGACTGAACTACATAGAAATTAGCAGCTCATGAAAAAATTGTATGGGGAAAATATACCATTCTGGCAATGGAATATATACTGCTCGACATAAGCTACAAGACTAGTTTTCTCTCTTACAACATTTCAAGGATGTGTGAATAAAGAATTAAGTAAAAGGATTAACTTTATTTGTCAGTTATGTCATATAGTAAATACAAGCCAAGGGGGGTGCATTAATAGAAATATATTTTATCAGAAGAAATTATATACAGCATAGCCGTACAAGTTATTTACCTGGATTTCTTGCTATGTAGTTAAGAAAATAATTATATATTGATTTTTTATCAGCATTCAGGAAGTTTAAAATAATTCCCACATCCCAACAAAATAGCAAATGTTTTCAGGTTTTACTATAAAAACATAGCTAGGAATTAAGAGTTGGAGTTTTCATAGTACCTCTGTGATTCAGGAGCATTACTTAGTGTAGCTGTTCCTGGGATTTTCCCTCCTAAGACATACAGATTTTTTTTAAAACCCCTTCACAAGCCACAATTAATGAAAACAAAGCAATACAAATTATATAGAGGACAAAACCCAGATGACTAAAACAAAGATTAATGAGATCGATAAATTTTTTTTTAAAACCCCCTAAAAAAGCCACAATTAATGAAAACAAAGCAATACAAATTATATAGAGGACAAAACCCAGATGACTAAAACAAAGATTAATGAGATCGAATTAACTTTACTATGTAGTGTTAATCATATTAAGTAATATGATTCTGAAAAGCGTACCTATACAATAGCACCACATATGTAACAAAGTATGTGGAAGAAAAAAATTTTTTAAATTACACGCTATTAGCTATGGTCCCTTCTTTTTTTAAAAAAAAATTACTTAATCTTCTGTTTATTGAGCAGCTGCTGCTACATTCACTCATTCATCCACCCACTCATTCAACTGTTATTTAATTAATTATTCAATCAATTGTTCACTGAGGGACCGTATATGATCTATGTTTTACAATTGACCTCAAAGAGTGAGGCAGCTGAATGCATCCGATAGAAAATAGAAAAAGGCATCGCAAGGTTCACAACAATTATCCAGGGTTCAAAGCCAAAAACTATTTCTTCTAGTCCATTGTCATATTCCGGGCGGCACCCAAATGCCGGTGGTATCCAAAGCTGCAAGGAAAGAATGCAAGGCCAATATTAATCACCAGCGATATGAGTGACTTATGACTGTCCTTAATGACTGTGACCCCACCAAACTGCAATTTGGTTTTAGAAATCCCTAGGAAAACCCTCCCTGTTGCTACTGGGGCACACTGGTGGAAGAGGATTTCAGCTTCCGCTGCTGCCACAGTTTTTGTGCGGTGACTAAAACGAGCCTAGGCTCCCAGATTCCCAGGTTAAAAAAACTTTGTTCCCAAAGGCACATTCACTTATTCTTCCAGAAGAAGTAAAATTTACTTGCTACAAACTATAGAACCATGTAATTTTAATACACTTATCAGGCTTGAAAGGTTGGGAAGCTTTTGGGTATTAACTTAGGAATTATGTTCAAAATGCCTTACCGAAAGATTGCACAGGAATAAAAACGCAGCGATGTTCTTCAGAACTCTCCTCTTGTTGTTTGTAACTGAGTTTCTACTGTAAAATGAGAAATCTGAGGCTGAATGCATGACCGAACCTTTTTCCTGACTCGTTTCTTCTTTGGCACCACCACCATTTTCTCTCCCACAGATACTGCCCTTGCACAGGCAGGGCACCTCTCCGCTGCCACGAGCAGCTCTGCCATTGTAAATCTCTTTGTACGAGGGGGTAAGCGATAAAGTGCTCCCCCGAGATACAGTCACTATTCGAAGAGTTTTAATATCATCATTCACCTTTTCCTGCTTACGGTGTATGGATTCAATGATAAAGAGGTTCTGAATATATTTCTCAATAATAACCAGGACAGAGTAGGGCAGGTTGTACCATGTGTATTTTGGATGAGCCTGGGCACAGATAATGGCAAGGATTGAGCCCCAGGAGAGGAGCCAGGACCCTGCAGCTGTGCCCACCAGCAGTTCTGCATCAAGTTTTCGAGCGGGATTCTTTGAATTATCCAACGATCTATCTTCCAGTCTGTAGATGAGAAGGGCGACAATTCCAGCCGTACACATGAGAGCCAACACAAAGATGGCATGCAAGTAGAACATAGTAAGTGCTAACTCGCTTTTGATTTTTGAACGTCCAATCTGAATTAAATACACAACAACTATGGCTATTGTGCTAGTTAACACAATTAGTCCAAAAATCATTCCAACAGTTATGCCATGGAATTTGAATGGAGTTTTGTGTTGCTGGTGGTGCTCGACTTTGCGGCCAATGTTCTTCCACAGGACATAGAGCATCGTGGATGCTAGGATGTGGTACTCTATATTAAAGGGGTATAGATAATATATTCCTTGAGAAAATATCGAACAGAGAGTTGTTGTTGTGCAATTGCATTGAGGTGCATGATCATCTAAAACTAAAGGAGAGGGAGAGATTAGTTATGTGCATGATAAAGATTTCTCGTTCGAAGTGAGTAAATAAAACATAATAGAACAATAAAACATAAAAGGTAAGATTTCAGTCAAAGAACACATCATGACACCTGCTTAGGCACCTAAGAAAAGGTCTCGTCATTGAAGTCATTAACCTAACAAAGCTTTTGCACATGCACTGACATACGATCTCTGACTTCATTGCTCAGCCGCTGAGCAATAATCACATCATGAACGAATGCTGCACCAAAGTGCACCAAACTTCAGCAGGGTCTCGGTAAATATACTTTTTTATACTGTGAAAGTGCAGATCTCAAGGGCTTTGAGTCCTCAGCCCTTCAGCTTAGAAAGGCTTTTATAGAAGCCCGGGATCTGTGGATCAGATCAAGAACAAGGTTAACAAGGAAAGAGCTCAGGTCTACTCTCATTTTTATCAGTCATTTACACTAGCGTGGTTTCTGATACCAAAACCACCTTATAAAAAATTTATTTATGTCTAGGAAAGAGGTACTTCACAGATACTTTCATTCAGTGTCCCAGTATAGTTTTAAGGTTAAAAAAAAAAAAAAAAAAAGAAAAATCAGTCTTCTCCTTTTGAGAGCAACCTATGAAATAATTCTCTCCCTGCAGTAGTTACCTGCACTGTAACCCCTAAGGCATCTCAATGAACAATTGTTCATATTTGTAAAATAAATATATTTAATGTGCATTTATAACCTAAGCAAGTAATTTCAGAAATCAGAAATTTCCACACTGGCAGAAAAGAAGATACTTATTTTCACAATGTATTTATTTATAAATATAAAAAATACATGCTGAAGAGCACATTATTAGGGGCTGATCTTAGATTTGTGCCTGAAAGTTTTTCTTGTTTATAATTTTAGAAGAGAAGAGGAGATGAGAAAGTTGGGTTTGTTTTGTCTCAAGCACACACTGTTGAGACATGGAAAAAAATTGCTTTTGCAGTGGATTGTATGTTAATGCCAAACTTGTCTTGCAGATCACTACTTCACTCTCCCTTGTTTCAGACGCTATTTCTGACTATTCATGATTGTGTAACAATTCTGGCAGCAGAATAGTGGGAAATAATATAAGGAAACTGCTTCTATTTAACAAGTAGAAATATCAAGAAGAGCCACTAATTTGTGAGCCACTAACCTGCCCTCTACTAATGTTCCGTGATTACAACATCTCTGAACTATCAATTCAGCTACCTGATTATTAATGGGAGGTAGATAGTTCCCACAGATACATCTAAAGGGTAACATTTGCAAATAAATGTAAAATTGTGGGCATAAATTTAGACATAGTTATACTGAAAATACTATTTTACAGATTTTAAAATTAGGTTTTCACTTATATGTGAACTTTGGCAGAAATTATTAAAAATGCCTAAAATTTTTCAATTTATACAGACTATAAATTGGCAAAAAGAAATTAGTTCAGGCTTTGGCTTTGTAGACACAAAACCAGGAGGTTTTAGGACACGGGCACTATTGAATTCACTAGGTGGGAAAACATACGTTTTCCTCTTCAAAAGCTGTCTGTCTTTTCCCTCATGAACATGATCAAAATTTATCAGCTGCACCGATAAATTTACATGGGAAGAAAATTACTTATAGCTGCTGAGGACTTCTATTTTGTCTTTAGAATTAAGCACTCCTAATTTCCCTACGCTTCAGCGGCATTTGGAAGTGGAAGGTGTCCCCAGCAGTTATAGTCAGTGTTTGTTGACTATAACTTGCAACATCTTATCAATGGAGAAAATGGTTTGTTATTAAAAAAGAACCACTCAGAGCAAAATCTGTCTTGTAAAGCAGCACTAATGGGTAACCCCTGTCCCTCTGAGCCATTCCACTGAATCCCATAGGATCACACGCTATGTGTAACCACTCTCCTGGGAAGGACCTGCAGGATTATCCATGCTTGCTTTGCTATGAAAAACTTACAAAATAGTAAACCCTGTTTTTAACACTGCTATGTTCAATTTACTTCTATGATTTACTAATAAAGGGGCTCCTCAGTGATGTTACTCCTCAAATAAAATGTTTTTTAAAATCTTTTGGTTGTTTGGAACTTCCAGCATCTATTTTTCTCCTGGATCTCATCCAAAGGGGAGAACAGAGGAAACAGAAAACTATGGCCTGGATCACATATATGATAATAATAATGTTCGTATAACATTTAGTTGT
>NW_009259117.1:1578857-1588461 GCF_000687185.1 Egretta garzetta | reverse complement strand
TGACATAGTCATGAATGACCCAGCTCCATCCTACAGTGGCACAGTAATTTGTATGCGAGCGTGTTAGAGCAGGATTTGCAAATGCATCAACCCTTTCACTTACCTATTGTTATGTTCCCAAATCCAAGCGTGATTAGTCTTTCCTTATGTTCATTCAGCTGATGTTTGGACTCTGTTAGCACTCCATTTGTCCACAGGAGTAGATTTGTGAACACGGAATGGATAACCCCAAACCTACAAAACAAAGTAATTATTGAAGGAATCTGCACAGAGTATCCCTCCATACATGTTAAATAAAATGGATTGACTTTCTGTAAACAGGCTACATGGCACTATTTAGTTGTCAGTGCAGGGAAAATAAAATCATCACCGATCTCTCTAGTGATGTTCCTCAGTGGAGCACAATGAATGTTAGACTTCTGAAATTTTATAGAAACACAATGGCTTACTGTATTAAACCATTAATGCCATGCTGTTAGTATTTGTTATGCTCTCTTATGTGATGGTTGTTATTCTTTGGGCTGGACAAGCTTCATGTTAATGACAGTGATTGAACAGTCTGAGCAGGGTTAATCGTTTTGCAAGCCGTATTTCACAGCCTTCTGCGGTATTCCTTCGTACTCACTGTGGCTGGTCTGTCTTCACAGACAGCACTGCCTTCTTTAACTTCTAATCCATGCATTTTTGTCTCCTGGATAGAGTTGAAGCTAACAGAGGGCTTTATCCCATTCAGACTAGTGGTAGAGTGAGGGTAGGTCTCCAAGTGTTTTTGAGACTCCTGGTTTTTGACAAGCCTGGAGTTTTTCTCCTCCACCTGAGACTGGTAATGTTCCTTCACCAACAAACAGTTCTTTATTACTGCACTGTTCTCACTGATAGACTTGCAGTTAGGGATTTTTAAAATTCTACTTATAAACAGAGCTGATTTCAGCAGCTGATATTGCAAGCCTTCTGTGGCCTCTCTCCTCACTGGCATGGGGCTTGAACACTGACCCAAGACAACAAACCAAAGGAGAACCTTCTTCATAAGTGATGTTTCTGAGTAAATTTCTTTTACTTCCCATAGAAACTGGTCAGCTCATTGATAATTTGAGATGAGTATTTTAAAAGTTACCATGTTTGTTTATTTACATTCTATGTACAGATAATCTACATTAATCCACCTTCTCACAAAATCAAAAATACATCAGAACGGGCTCTGCTGCCTCAAAGACTAGTCCCCAGTTTTACAGGAAATGTGTGCATTCAGCTGTTCAGAGGACACACCAGTCATACTGCGAGAACCAAGTTCTGGTGTCAGAAATGTGCACAGCCTTTACTGTTTGGGTTTATGGGATACCACCGGGGAGGTTGTATTTCCCAGTGAATTTGCACATCTGCATCTAGTTCCAAAAGGTGCTTTCCATAAAAATCAATATAAAATACCTCAGTTATATTGCACTGACTGCAGGTTGCTGCTGCAGAGTTCCTTTCAGTAGCTAAATAAAGAAAACATAATATAGTGCATACTCTTAAGACACATACGTGGTGCTTTCTTCCTTCAAAAAAGCAAGTGACACTGTGGTATCAGGCATTGCCCGTTTCCCTCTCTCATGATACAAAGATACTTATTCTGTGACTGTTGTCTATTACAAAATAAAAGCACAGTTTTAAAAAGAAAAAATAATTCAGACTAACAATTATCACTTGGGTAAATGGAGTTACTTTTTATTTATATTAACACAATTAAGACTGGAATCAACCTCTGTAAGTTTTCAATGTCCCTCATACAGTAAAACAGTAGGTGTTAAAGCACTGCACAGACCTACGCCTATTGGCATTCCAGATGAGGATGATATCCACTTTACCTTTCAAGTGTTTTGAAAGACTGGATAATATCCTTCGCGTGACACCAAAGAAAGTACACCTAAATGAAAGGAATACAGAGAAATGTCATTAGGCTAATGAGCACGTGTGATACTCAGAAAGGAAAGTGCATCTGTAGATGGGAACTCTGATGATTTAAACTGAGGTAGCTCCATCTCCACGCGTGTGAAATAACTTATGATTTCCTCTGATGTTCACTCTGAAACTCTCCGGCATGATGAACTTAAGATTTCTTGTATGCAAAGTCAGTGGATCAACAGTAGAAAGTTGCAGTGTGACTCACCAAAACATACCTCATAGCTGTATCCGGAGAATCTTTTATTTCAGAGGAAATAAAACTACCAGCTGTGGACAGCAGTATGATTGCTGCAGGGTGTGGTGATGCTAAGTTTGAATAGTTGATTAAATACATGAAATTCTAGGGAGGGAGAGAGATAAGTGAAAGGATGTCAGACCTGATTAATAAAACAAACAACAGACATCAAGGAAGCAAGATAAAAGGTTGTACTATCAGTCCGAGAGACAACTGCGTTAGGAACACGTGCAGCTGAACTGAAGTATAGTGCAGAAACCTCAAGGTGGAGGATAAAAGAGCAAGAACAATACTGAGTTAGAAAGTAAAGGGGAAAGAAATACTAAAAGTGGGCATCTCTGTTTGTAGGAGGATGATGGAAACCTCAGGATACAGATTGTTGCTGATACAAAACTGTTTCCAAGGGCTGATAAGTGCAAGGAGAACGATACTCATATTCCTCAAGGACATGAGGGTGAAACTGGGAGTCCTGTTTACTTAGAATAGCTCCCACGATACTGAACTTAACACAAGGTGAACCAGCAGGAGATAAACGGTCCTAAAGGTTTCTCTCAGAAACCTGCCTGGTTTGGTGTTCCAAAAATGGCCTGAAAAGCGCAAAGAACTTTGGGTTCTTCTTCAGCAATTAGAGTAACTGGAAGTCCATTTTACTACTGTGCTCATTAATGTAGGCACCCCACACCACAGCTGGCATGGCCCGAGACGTTCAGTACCTGATTTTTGAAAAAGCCAGGAAAACGTCTACACCACCCAGCAATAAAATGTTCATTCATTCCTCTAATGAAGCGTTTATCAAAAGGAGATGTGACCACTGTAAAACCCCAGGCGTAGAGACGACAAGATATCATGGAGGTTTCAACTGAAATCAAATCAATTGAAATTAGCACCTTAGTCTCATCTAATGCAATTTTCAATTTCCCATTCTGGGATAGATGCAGTAAAATCTAACAGCAGATGTGAAAGCATTCTTCAAAACTTAAGCGTAAGTTTTGAAGATCTGATCAGACATTAGATTCAAGAAAGTGGGAGGAAATAGAAACAGAAAAGCCAGTAAAGTATAAAAACAGCATAAAATCCAATTTTTGCTTGCAGAGTACTCATTGCCTCAAAGGAACTTCTGCCTGCGAAAGAACGTAATGCACAGGTTGTCTTGGAAGGGCAGGTACATGTTAGTTCATTGCTTGCATGGGTTCAGTATGTATATATTCATTGATTTAATGGCACATATCAGGATGTCTCATTAGAGTGATATACAACAGAATCTAACACATATTCTGTAGAAAACAAATCCTTTGGGCTTTAGGTAACACGTAATTAGGGATGTTCTCTGCTGTAATTTCTTCCTGTGTTTCAAAGACATGAGAAGATTTGTCTTAGGTAAGTGTTATCTGGTAAATTACTTTTTTGTTTTTTCTTTGATTGCTCAGGCTAACATTCAAGATTTCATTATTTTAAGCTAAGTAGATGATAAATTCAGCAACACTGGGTGATGTAAAATTTAAATTAGAATTCTTGTTCCCTTTGTTCAGCATTGTTATACACTGTTTCTTCCACACTTCAGTCCACAGTAGCTGGAAACCTTGTTGGCTCAGGGTCACTGGATGCAATGAAGAACGCTGTGTGCAGATCATCAGGGGAAAAAGGCTTAATTTCTTTGGTTTATTTTTCAGAGGTAAAGCAAAGAAGTTGCAAGACACAGAGGGTGGATATTACAAGAATGTGTAATTAAGATGACTTCAACCAAATCAGAATTTCACCCTCAGAGGAAAAGATCGAAGACGTCAGAGTTACTGCTTAAATTTCAATGCTATTTTTGTCACAGAAAGCAGAAAAATGTCGGTTGTTCAAATGCTGCTTTACATGCAACCACATTTTCTTTTCTTTCCAAATGACATAATCACCTTGGAAAGCGCATTAAATGACCGGGCTATAACTGAGTATCTTAGTTGAGTGGCTTTTTCTTTCCTTCTTTCCTAGAAATTGTTGACAGGGGCTCAGAGGAACTCATGCGATAAACAATCAGCTATGGAATGTCACCCTATCATATAGGCCCAAAGCCTTACAATAAACAAGCTGCTGGAATATTTTACCGGAGTCACTGACAATGTTTGCTACTGTGCAGCCACTGATAAGCACAACCAAATGCTTCTAGAAGGAAAATCCATGTTCATTTGGTGTAGGAAAGATGAGCAAGTATTTTATAGCAAGTGAAATACATGGGAAGGGTTTTGTCCCTTTGAAGTCCCAGGCCTTCACCCCTAACCACAACAGGACATCAGGACAGACAGATTGAATTGGACTTGTGTGGCAAGTCCTACCTACAGAAATAAGTGAATTGTCTTCAGCCAAGCTGCTCCTTTCTGCCTGAAAATTCTGGAAGTTATATATGTAACTTGAACTAAAATAAGCATGTAACTTCAACTATAGGAGAGCATTTTTTAATTATCTCTTTTTTGAACCCATGTGAATTTTACAGCTGAGCCATTGCAGGTTGCAAAGCCTAAAATTACACATAGAAAGGATGTACATAAATAAGAATTCAGCCCTCAAAAGTATCCTGTGATATACTTAGAAATTGAATTAGTGTAAAATTCACTGATGAGGAGGAGATAAAAGATATTTTTGGTAAGAAATACAGATATAATTGCAACCAGTGACTTTTACCTGTAAGATGGTGTGCACGGCATGCGTAACAGGAAAAATGCCTTCAGTCGGTGATAAACAGTTTGAAAAATCAATGTAATATCCAATTTTAAAAGAGTCCAGAATTAAAGTAATCACTGCAAATAATGTAATTCCACCTACAAATGAAAAAGATATTAGAAAACATCAATGTACCTTTAGAGCATCTAGAGACAATCTTTACCAATACGCTAAAATCTGTTTAGGGAAATAAAAGTCGATCAATATCCATATTCTTGTTTACGGAAATAAAAGTAGATCGATGTTCATGAAGATAATTGACTCAATGTACTAAGCCCTTCTAATTTGTGAAAGCCTCTGCCCAATATATTATGAAAGCACATGCCTGTACAGGCCTTGCATGGCCAGTGCAGAGGAGCCAGGCCAGCAACGGCCAGGACCTGCGGACGCTCAGCACCCTGCAGATGGCTCGAGGCTCCTTGCAAGGGCAGCCTCTCAAGTAACGGCCGCGCTGAAGCAGCCATACAGCGCATGAATTCATCCTCTATACAGCCACACAGCAAACTATACAATCCCAGGGAGCTGAACAATCATGTTACAGTCTCCTGGCCCAGAAGCCCGACAGTGGGAAGTAACACAATCACTCGGAATGCCTTCCCCATGGCTCAGGAGGTTACTCTTTAGCTCAGAGACCAAAACGATGATGAGTTGTACGGTTCATTCTCCTAGAAAGGAACCAAAGATTTCATTTAAGTATCTACTATTTTCACACACACAAAAAAAACCCCTAATATATTTCTCTAAATATGCATTCCGTACCCTAAAGAACTTTCAAAATACATGCTTCCCCTGGTTGAATTTTATTTTTTGTTGAAATTTTTTCTTTTGGAAATGTAAACGTTTGTTACAAACTTATTCTGGAAAGCTATATGGAAACACAATGTATATTATTAATTATTGGTTTTGTACCTGTATGAGTAAGCACAACTGGCAATAAAATTACTGAACCAAACTCGAGTCCTCATTTGCTTGGGTTTTTTTCTGGGAGGGGAGGGGCTCGGGTTTAAATTCACTAAAATAAAAAGCAAACGCATCCTAGATTATTCATTTGTCTTCTGCACCATACGTGCATCTTGTCTTTACAGGGATGACCTGTACTGTAGTTCCACTCTGTCTTGCTTGCATTTCACAAGATCACTATTTCAGTTGTATAGTTTTACAGTTTTACATCAATGTCCAGCAGATCACTGGGGGACACACACATAAAAAAACCCCAACCAACAAAAAAAATGCCCACTAAGTTTCTGTCACATTGAGCATTTTGGTTTATGCCTTAGTATCTCTCTTCATGCTTCCTTTACCTTCGTCAGAGATTTGGTGGGCTTCAATCTGTTCCCACTGAAATCAATAGTTTTGACATTGTCCTCCACGGCTTAGAAGATTTTATATGGCTCGTTTCTTTCAATGTTCAATTATTTCACTTATTCAAGTGATAATCTAGATGTTTCTGGCAATCACTCAGGTGGCCACACTGTAAGATTATGCAAAGTGTCCAACATGCATATTTAAGGACCTTCAAAAGAGAATGATCGCACTGATTTGCTTAGGCAAAAATGAAAGCACAACTATAATGACCATACACATGGTATGCTAATGGTTTCCATGTTAACTTTTCCTAATGGAAATTTCAGGACATATATGAGTAATTATAAATGATGAAGATCATTCTACTATTTTGCTATTTCTATTTGAAAGTTAGAGAAATATGAAACGATTGCTACTGAGCACTGAATTATTAAAAAAAATGGGATTTTTTTCCAATGGTCATTGAAACCTGCATATCTTAGAAAATCAAGAATAGGATTTCAGTATTGCTAAGTGCTGGCTTAATTCTTTTATTAACCACCAAGAAGAAGAAAGCCATAATGATTCAGCTGGGAAAGTGCCACTCTAAACTGAAAATATTATTTGGTTTTAAATAATAGACAATTTAATTCAAGTAGGAAAAATACACAAGCTGAAGTCTGCCAAGAGCTTTGTAAGTTGACTAGCTGCCTGTGCTTTAAACAGAAGTTGTGCTGTTGGAGAACGTGATAAAATAAAGCCGTTCATTAAGCCAATTGATTTTCATTTGAGTTCCCTGTCTCACTTGGCTGAACTTCCAAATAATAGTCAGAGACTTTTCCCTAACAGGAGAGTGTACTCAGGGGAATAACATTTGGAATAAGTCAAGGAATGGACTTCCTAAACTTTCCTGTGATTATCTGGGTCAGAATAACTGTACCTTATTCAAGACAAAGTTCTGCCTGAAGTTTTCCCCACATTCAGACTGCAAGAGTGGTTCTTGGTCTACCACACAAATAGGAAAACAACTGTGCTCTAGGGTTCACACAGCTGCAAAAAACACTCAAGGAAACCTTTCTGTGAGCAATTCTTGTAAAATACTTGTCTTTCTGGCGTTGTTAACTGTGTGCAAAGACTCAGTTATCAGAGGTTTTTGTTGTCATTCTTTTTTAACATTTGTCATAGCAAAATGGTCTAAGTAGCCCGCTATCACCACTTTTACTAAAATGATATTGACAGGTTGAAGGAAATAATGAAAATATATTCATTTGATACCGGTTAGTACATGGACGTCTTCTCTAATGATGAGAGCAAGGAGATACTCTACAAAAGCATTTGGCAGAGCTAGTCAAAAACTGCAGAGAGCTTTCTGTGAAAAGACTTGATGAAAATTTGTCCTCCCCTCCTCCTTCTCCTTTTTGGACTTTTAGTCTTTCAGATAGAAGATTTCTATGACAAAACCATTGATGCAGAGGAGGGCAAGGGGGATCTTGGCAGGGAAATCGCCACCTGAGTTTTTCCTTAACCCAAATAAGTTTTGTTTTACCAGCAGAGGATAAAGGACTTGTACAGTCTTGTTGTAACTACAAGAAACTCCTAAGAATAGGAAAGCGTAGGACTTTCCCTGAGGTCGAATTTGTTGAACTGCAGCCTAGACATCCAAGGGAAGCAATGGAAGCCGCACCACTTGAGAAGCTAGTACAAAGAGCCATCCTGTGCTGGTAAAAGAAATGGGTAAGGTAACCTAGTAGTTCATTCCAGTATCTTATTTCCAAGTTTCTGTGACTCCTTATATCCTGTAGGACAAATGAAATGCTGTGAACACTGTGCCAAAAGAAAAAGGGCAGGGGGTCCTGCTGTACTTAGCCATGTTAAGCAGTATTTATTCCATACTTAGGAGGGGAAAGCTACCCTCTGAGTAACAAAAGCATAGCTTGGTCCAAAATAGGATCAAATTAAGCCTTGCATTAATGAATTGCAGGATGTTGTACGCCACATAAGCTAATAAATGAAAAATGCCTGAGAGCTGAATATTGTTTTGGAAAACAGTGAATAATCAAGGAGAAGAATTCAACAGTTGGTATCTGAACTCCATACATTTCAGGAAAGAGTCTACAGACCATGGCTGCAAAATGTTAGACATTAAAAAAAAGAATTTTCCTGAGCAATTCGTACAGCATAATTGTTAACAGTTGCAAAGAAAACAAAAGACAGTCAGGCACTGAGACTGAGAACAAATGACACTTCCACAATACCACCTTACTTCTCAAAATAATCAGGTTTTAGATGTTCTTGGGATTTTCATTTAGATATTTCATTACCTGCTGCTGTAATATTTAACTGATGTCTCATTGCTAGTAGGACAGAAATATTTTATGGAAAAGCTGTCTTATAGCACTCCGCTTTATATACTTTCCCACCTGTCATTTGCAGTGATGAGACTGGAAAAGAGGTTGTTAAAGCTGGGCTTGCCCATTGCTCTACACAGTGCTGATGTGGGTTGTCTCTTTTGCTTGGGACCCAGAAACACATCATTCCTGTTGCTATGACTCTGTGCTCTGCTCCCCACCACCTTCTCTCAATAAACCTTTATATCCTTACTCCAGAATGCACCTGCCTCTGTGAATAAGGGCCATCACATCCCACCACGACCCTTATAAACTTGTATACTTTTCCTACAAGCTAATGCTAGCTTTAGCTTCCTGGCTTAGATCTTTTAGTACTACTCTACAACTAATCTGGCCAGGGATTTTGTCCTTTTCTGTCTAACTCCAGATGCTTATAAGGCATCGCTGTACATGTATAAATGGGAATCTGATATACATTGGTATAGAGAGCACTTGAGGACCTATCCGAGTGGTACTAGCCTGAAGTAAGTTGCATTATATTTTCTGGAAAAGGTGATCGTTTCTTCAAGAGAGCTGCACGACACCAACATAATTGCCCCTTCCATTAGCTATATTTTATATTTTCAAGTGCTGCCAAACCAGCCTGGTAAAGGAAAAAAGGCGCCGGAGCTTTCAACACTGTAAATGATAGGTTGGAAAGCAAGGACGTTTAGCTAACAGCTTTCCCATACGATCTCCTAGTATGTTCAGCTTATGCATATATTTACGTTAGAGCGCACCGCATGTGCGTTGAGTCCGTGAATACCAGGATGCCTCCTGGTAGGGATGGAGCGGGCAGCGAAGTGGCGGCTTGTCGCGGATCAGCCGCCTCTGCGTGCAGCTCCGGCAGCGGTACCACAGCATCCACAGCAGCTGGATGAGCATCAGTGTGATGAGGTAGGAGAGCAGGTGGCTCTTGCTGATGCCCACGGCATGCACAGCCCAGGCGAAGGTGAGCAGCAGCCCGGCCAGGAAGAGGTTGATGCCGTACTGGCTGCTGAGGATCTCGGCGTTTTTCTGCGGGTAGCCGCCGCCCAGGGCGGGGGAACCG
>NW_009259117.1:1568600-1578381 GCF_000687185.1 Egretta garzetta | reverse complement strand
ACCCCGCCCCCCTCTTGGCAACCGACACTCCCACTGGTGGTCAATAACCCCGCGTTTCGGGAATTTTTCAGACCTCTCAAAGGCAGCAATTTATTTTTTTTTACCGAGTCCCATTCTGACGAGAGAGTACCACGGTGATTGCCAGCTGGAGTGGCAACTGCTGAGCTCAAGGTAGCAAAGACCTCTGAGGGACTTAGTCCTCTTCTTATTTATTCATTTTTCCAGTTTTTATATGCATTATACACATTGACCTTTTTTTAATTTAAACTGCTTAGTTGTAGCTGTGACCTATGGTCATAAGATATACATTGGTATTCAGACCTCGAGATTTGGAGCACCAGACGGCTGGCCATAGGGGTTGACGGGAATCTAGCCCAGTGTAAAACACTGCATATTTTAAATGGTATTTTGTTTGCACGCACTACAAATTCTCTTTAATTCTGGGTATTCAGGTACCTAGCCATAGCTTGGAGGCCAAATACCACGATAGACTGGTCCTTGTTCTGGCCAGGCAGGTTTTACATTTTTACCCTCTTATCTGTTGGTAGCATATCGAATATCCAAAGCATTGTTTTTTACAGTGAGCGACCTATGTCTCAAATGAAATTAAGGCACTAATTCAGCTACATTAGAAATAACAAAATGGAAGAAATTAAAAGACAGCATCTGTTCTGCCAGAAATGAGTAAAGAGGGTTTTTTTCTGAAGTACCAAAGGACATTTCTGAACTTGTGTGTAAATTTCTGGGGCTCACTTTTCAGGGAAGGAGAACAAAATGGCAGTAGGGCGGAATGAGTGACTTCTGTACAGTCCCGTTTAGGTAAGCATAAGGAAGCAGTAGCTCACATCCTTTATTCATTTTGGCCTGTTCTCAAGAAACAAGTATTTTAAGCCATCTACAAAGTTTCCTTTTGAAAAATGCAGTTAACTGAAAGCTAGCCCTATGTTTCTGTCCAGCCTGTAACAGCAGGATAAATAAAAAGCCTAACTAGTCAAACCGTTAAAGCTTCAGCCACCTCTAGCTCCAAGCGACATCCGTCACTATCTGAAGGTGATGGAAATGCCAAGTCCTACTTTTATCTTCTGTAACATAACCTTTAAAGAATAACTAAGGGAGATGCTTCCATTTTACAGAGCTTCTACAGATAACTGTGAGAAATAATCTTCATTGTCTGGACTGTTTTATTTCAATGTTATTCCAGGTCATCCCTTGTCACCTGTGAAGAAAAGCTCTTTGGTGCTCGTACACATTCTCCTGAAGTGACATGGATGTAAAGGGATGCAGAAAATACCTGTGGTGGTCTGTAGCCAGCTAATGCATTCAAGCTTTGGTAGAGGTGGGGATTTGACTGCCTGGTAATTGTTCTCAGCAAGCTAATTAAGGTACCTCCTTCTAATCTCTTGCCCTAAGTTCTTTATTTGTTGCTAAGGGAAGTAACAGAAGCAAGGAGTTTCCAGAGCTGGACATGGCAGCAGCATTTTGTCAGGTTGCTAATTACAGCAAACATTGTTTTAAATTCTTACCAGCTTTGCCACGACTTCCTTTTGAGCATGTAACTGAATGAGTGTTGCATTTGATAACTGTTACTGAAAGACTTTGCAGGCCTTCTAGACAGTGGGTTTATCTACTTGGGATTTTCAGAAGAAGCTATCAAAGTAGTCAGAAGGCAGATAGCTCTCTGAAGGCATACAGAACAGCATTGCACCTTCAATAAACCCAGCTGAGAGGAAAGACGAACATACTCCAAGTCAAGTACGGTATTTAAAATCTACATGAACATCTATTTTCTAGGCAAAACAATGGGCTGACAGTCCCCAAGACTGTTAAACAATTAGTACTGAACGAGAGTTGATCGCTTTTATACAAAGTTTATTAAGATGTCCAGAAGAATAAATCTGAAAAACCATGTAGCAAATAGTAATTTTAATTCAAGAGTACAAGGCAACTTAAAACACCCAGAGCATTTATATAGTTGACAAATAAAAATACAGTGATAATTACCATCCCTGAGCAACAGTGCATTTTAAATACCGTAATAAACAAACTTACTCAAATGCAGCTGTGTATACAGACATAAAATTGTTAACATTTGTTAAAAGATGAAGACCTGAAGATAAGCAACTTGCCCTTTAAAGATATGAAGTACAACTGATTTTGGAAAACTTAAATATTACTTAAATTGAGCTGTTAACTTACTCTACAAGCTACTTAACAGTAATGCTAAATGTGTTTTATTTTGGTTTGACCAATCCCTTGTATTGTATACCGACAGCAACTTTTTTCCTTAATGAAACAGTAGTGGCTTAAGACAATCTGTCTTTTTCATTCCTAAACATTCCATGTACTGTGTATTCAGCAATGGTGTGAATTTGAATGTCAGAATGAAGAACACAGCCTCCTCTAACAGCCCAGGCTTGAAGCAACAGTCACATGGAGTAAATTTTAACAAGTTTCAATACCCAGCTTCTACATTCTCCTATCTTCCAAAAGGTCTGGGTGTGAACGTATTTAACACAAGGATCTATATAAAATGGTCTAGCAACTAAACGGCGCACAGATTTCCAGATACTCAAGTATCTCAGCCAAAGTGGACAGACAGACGAAGTTATTTTGTTTTCCCAACTGCATATGCCTAATGGCATTTAAGTTAATATCAGCCTCTCTACTGCTGAGGAAGAAAGATGGCAACTTCATTAACAGGCACTGCTGAGAACTAAAAGTTAATTTACAGAAGAATAACATCCTGAATACTGAAAAATAGTGCATACATCAAAAGAATTTACTTTGTGCTCTTCAATTTCTTGTGTAGTGTTAATATTGTTCATATTGTTATTCAATAATTTTGTTCATGTTATTGTTATTCACAGCTTGATCATCTGTCTTTGGCCATGGACAAACTATATTGGCACAAGCAGACTTTATTTATTTCACTGATGGTGCTGCCAAATTAACAACGATGTAAACCTCAACCAGCTTTCTAGGCCCTTACCCTGATCCATATATTTTTTCAAACACTTAATTACCTAATGTCTTGACTTCAGATCTGTTAAGTATTTCCTACTTGATACCACACATAACATTAGAAATTTAATAGATCAAGAAATGTCTCCTGTGTCATCTATGTGTAAGTTTACAAGTACAAACACAGATTCCAGATAACAGTATTTTAGCTGTCAATTCAAATGGGAAGAATATAGTATTAAAAACACACAACACTTGAATTTAAGTATCAATTACTTTCAAACCGAACAACCTGCTTTGAGCAGGACGTTGGACTAGGTGACCTCTGGAGTCCCCAGACAGGATTTAGGACTATGTAGCTGACTATCACCCATCTGCTTAATATTGAAATATGAATAAAAGCTTTACAAAGCAGTGACGAAATGCTTCATGTTACTAAGAAGGGTAAAACCTATCTATCTTTCAATTATTCACTAATCAGGTACTTTTTCCCAGCCACTGGCTGACCCATGGTTATGTCCACTTGATTTATAAATCAGGTAGTCTAAGAATTACGGTATCAGAGTAAACAAGCAGTATTAGAAATAATAAAGTACAGGAATGTAACAAAAGTGACATCCACTTCCGAGGATAACAGTCACTTGAGTCCTTCACGTGAGGCTGAAAAATCCAGCATTAACAAAAAAGCTGTAAGGTTTTATATACTGCACAAGCTGTATCTTGTACTAATTTGATACTGATTAGTTAATGATTTTGCATCACCAAGTAATAATTTGGCCCTAATTATTAGGCCAATAATTATCTGGCCTAATACATAATTAATAAAATCCACTAACAGAATTTTGTTGGCTGTTCATATAGAAAACCAGAATGTTTTCACAAGGTTCAGCTGTTCGGGATATCTGTAATTCACTTGTACTTCTTACTTGCCAAGTACAAATTAACACAGAACGGTTGTTTTAGTCTGTTAATATGATCAGCTCCAACATACTGAAATGCATCCTTTCCCCACATCCTTCCAGTGCTCAGATGCAACATAGCTAATGATAGAATGAACAAACATGATTTGAAGAAGTTTTCATTGACTGAAGCTCCCATAATACTGTAAAAAGGTTCTGAAGTAAGTATTGTATTTTTCAGAAGTCTATAGGTGTTTTCAGAGTGTGACTTAAGTTGATTACCTCCTTTAAAAAAATCAGGTTTCTTGGTATCTAGAAAATAGGGAAAAAATGCAACGCTAGTTTCAGTTTGTTTATGCAAACAAAAGCTGTGTTTCACTGTCCCAGCCATTAAATAATTTTTGCCTACAACTCTGGCACTTACAAGAAGCTACACTCAAAGTCCAGCACAGTCACATTCTTCTTGCTGCACTCATAAAAATGTTGGGGGGACTTCCTCGCTGGGAAGGATTTGTGATGGCAAGCAAAACCAAACAGGCTTCCCACGCTCCCTTGAGCAGTACAGCAAACAAGACGTGCTGAGGGAGTTGCTTCACTGGATGATGTAGATGCCTGTGATACAGGGGACATCCCTTACCATATTTACTGAGCAGTCTTTGAAAAAGCTTAAGGAAGACATCAATTTCTGAGGGTTCATTTGAATAGGATACCCTAACAAAAAAAATGCAAGAACCCCTTTTCAACATGTCGGTTATTGAAAATTAATTTTTCAAGTCAACAAACTATCTGGTTTTGCCTTTGAAAGGTTGTTTTTTAGGAAGAACAAAGAACTGATATCTGGCAGTTTTCCAGATAGCAAGTTGATCTGGACTGCTCATCACAGAAAATGAAAACAGCATACTTAAAGACAAAGATAAGACAAAGAATTTGAACTTAAAAAAAATAAAAATAGAGAAGACGATTGCATATGGATGTTAATAGCTTCTCCCCTTTACTATCAGGTCAAGCAACTTCACTAAGAAGTTCTCCCAGTCGGGGTAAAAGCTGCAGATATTTGGCCTGTACTCCCAAACCCATCCATTCTCACTAATTACTTTTTTTCACTGTTAGAATGGAATCTTAGAGAAGAGAAAAAGGGTATTCTTCCCTCTAGGATACTTGCATGTTCTCCAGTTGCTCTACATGCCATAAAATGTCAATATTCTGAAAGTGTACACAAAACATAGAGAAGGTATCCTTAAATGGTCTTAAAATCCTTAAATGTTTAACAAAGCAGTTCATGCAATAAGATAAATGTTTTTATATGCTTAAACAATTCAATTATTTACCTGAAGGGCTTATCCCAGGAGTGACACAAGCATCACAACACCCATAAACTGAATGAAGAGCAACAAAGGTGTCATAAACGACCAGACAGGCCACAAAGCAATGTTGAAACTGGGAATAAAAGCGGGAAGTTTTGGGTCAGTTCAATTGTCATATTATGGAAATACCAGCACACAAAGAAAATATGGCACAAGAGAAAACAAGATTTAAATTACTCAACCTGGAAAAATACTTGTTTCTTTACAACTTGAGAAATGAAAAGACCCCAGCACCTCCTTATTAACTGGTAGTTTAGTTTACTGTTTATTTACTGACAACTCATCCTAGAACTTCAGTAGCTACTGCACATTTTAGCAAGAGCAAATCCATTCAGTCCCAGCAAGGATAAAGATACCTTTTACTTTCATATTCTCTGTATTTGAAGCACCTGAAAATTAACTACTCTTGATTTTTCTATGGGCATACATGGCAGCTGAGAAAAGCCTTAATTTGTACCTGCAGCCAAGCAGCTTTAAGTTAACTGAAGAGAAAGGGGGAAAACCACCTTATTTTACAACTGAATTGCAAGGATTATAGACTAATTCTGAACTATAGGGAGCCTTTATCTTCTTCAGTCTTCCTTTTTTCCCCAGCATTGCAACAAATACTGACTGACCTTATTCAGAAACAACAGCTAAACTTGAAGAGAGGAGCAGCTTTCATGCAGAGAGCAAATAAATATATACTGGCACACATGTATATAATGTTTTCATTCACATGCACATTTGCTCAATTCTGACTTCTATAATCTCACAAAGAAAGTAGCTCTTACTAAAAGTACCATTCTCTGACAAGATATAAACCCTTAAAGCTTTTATAGCAATAGTCAGAAGTGTATATTTCAGTATATGTTTGCTATTCATAGATTGTTTGATAATGAAGAACTCTGTATTAGAAACTGATCAGGCATAATTTTTTCTCAGCCAGAGAATATGACTTTGCTTTAATTTGTAAACTTCACAAATAGATGTCAGAGGTGAGCAATTTACACTAACAAAGCTAAGGACTTCAGCTTTTCCATAAATTTTCAAGACAGAAAAGATCCGGTATGTCTACAAATACACTTAATATACAGCTTCAACAGTTCCAACTCTTGCTTTGTGGATGCATGTTCAAAGTGGACGAATCAATACTACATAGAACTGGTATTGTCAACAACACACTTAGTAGAATTAGAGAAATTACACTTTTTATAAAATGAGCCCAAGACTTGCACAGCTTTAGCAGAAGTTTGTACGCAATGTTCAAACTTACCAAATTGCTGCTGCAAGGAAGGTAGCTGTTGTGACAGGTATCAGTGCTGGATACCGTGCATCGTAGTCCTGAATTCCACAGTACCACTCAAGATAAAGTATGCAGTAAAAGGCTACAGATAAACACACAGCCAATAAACAACTGCCAGAGGCAAACCACCAGCTGCAGGGGAGGAAGCACGTTAAAGCATGTTAAGCACAGTCACATCACAGTTTGCACATTAATCTTCATGCTAGTCTAGAAACAGAGTAGACAATAGCTGTTAATTATACAGATTGGCCTAGAGTTCCAGTAATTTTTTTTCTTAACTTACTTTTACAAAACACTTTTTGCCCTTCTAAAGCTGTCTAATATACATAACTAACTGAGTTCAATTTTGCAATGCAACATTCCTTTAATTTATTTTTCCCTCAAGTATTTTGGAAATTCGATGCAACAGACCTTGTCAGTGACCTACTATACTACCACACCAAAAATATTTTGTCAGTAATGAAATAAAATAGGCTCCACTGCAAGTGTGCTGCTCACTATAAATTAGACTACTGATTTTTGTGCAACAGAAACATTGCAGAAAGCTTTAATAAGGTTTCAAGTTTATGAACTCTGAAATTTAACAGACAAGAAGCATGAAGATTTTTCTTAACAGCAGCTGAAGAAAACCATAGAGAAATCCAGGATTTCAAACTCAAAATCAAGAAAACACAGGGTATGTGATTATTTAGGAAGATGCACTTTTGAGCCTCTTTGAGAACATACTTCAAGAGTAAGATAGCAACGTACTTGGGAGGAAGGTGCACTTCAATAAAATCTTATACTTATCTGAATGTATATTTAGCAAATAAAAATTTTAAAAAGTGAATTCTTATTACCATAGCTGGTTTACTAAATTACAAAGGGTAATCAAGGATCTTCCTACTCAGGGAACATTTGCTCTGGTACGGTACAGCAAATATCGTATGCTATTTTGGTACCTCAATACTACCAATTGAGAAATCTGCATTAAGAGAGCAGTTGCTATCATCTACCTAAATAAGCAACACAAGGAGACAGGGTATTGCAGAGAGCAGATGGGGCCACTCAAAACCTTGATCACATCCTGGAGTCACTAGTTTGCATCCACAGCCAACTGGATGTAGGGTGCATCTAGACCAGCCTGGAAGAGCTGCTCCAGAGAACCTCACACAATAATGACGAGAGAGTTTTAAAAGCACTTTCAGGTGAAGCTAAAAAAATTTAACATCCATCAATCCCATTGAAAATAATTGAATAGCAAATAAATAGAATAGAAATTATTTCATAAGAATTATTTCACTAATCTTTTGCTGGTCTACTCGAAGTCTAGATAACTTCTAGAGAAATTAACTTCATTTTGATGTTTAAAGATTAATTTCAGCTGGTTTTGATTAAAACAAAATGAAAACCTCAGTACTTTCAAAAAAAAAACAGGCAGCGATTTCTTGTACTTAAGCGTAAACTTGAAGGTACAGTATTAAAACATCCTGCTATTCAAACAAACTTTGCATGTACACAGATGGCTCAGTAAAGCCTAAAGAAAAAAAATAATTATAGCAACATTTTAAGCATTGTATTTACTTAAAAATGACCCTAGCTCAAGCAGGGTCACTTGGAGCCAGTTGCCCAGGACCACGTCCAGACAGGTTTTGAGCATCTCTAAGGATGGAGACTCCATGACCTCCCTGGGCAACCTGTGCCAGTGCTCAGTCACCCTCACAGTGACAAAGTGTTTCCCAGTGTTCAGAGGGAACCTCCTGTGTTTCAGTTTGTGCCTGGTGCTGTCACTGGGCACCACAGAAAAGAGCCTGGCTCAGTTTTCTTTGCACCCTCCCTCCAGGTATTTATCCACTTTACTAAGATCCCTCTGAGCCTTATCTTCTCCAGGCTGAACAGTCCCAGCTCTCTGTATTCCTGCTTTTCTTATTTATCCAAGATTTACAACACAGTGTTCAGATGTTACAAACTGAGTATGATTGTGAGATGAAAACACAACTTTCTTTGTAAGAAAAGGTACCTTACCTATCTGCTTGAATAGTTTCTTTAATAGTTTTTAAAAAATCAAAGTAGTATGTCACAGCAATCGATGCCAAAATCCAGAATGCAGAATGAATATTCAGTCTGGAAAGAGGCTTCCTCTTCTTCTCTACAGCTGTAGACTCTTCTGTAAATAAGAACATAATTATAGCACTAAAGCCAGTCATTAAATGGAGTATGATTATAGTTACATAAAACATGACGCTTTATCCTTTTAATTCACTTATCTTTGGAGGTTATTATACTCAGTATAATGCACTTTGTATTACAGAGGAAGTATTCAAAAAAAGCTCTGCACATTTCCTGAAATAAAACAGCCTAAGCAAGGTACCCTTTGATAAAACGATAAAGGAGTAAGAATCAGCACATAACTGTCTGTGTACCCTTTTAGGAAATTAACAGCTGACTAGATTTTGTAAGGGTTATTTAACTCATTTAAAACCTCCTGGTGTTACTGAAGCACTTTTATTAATCTAGCATATAGAAAGTCAGGTTGGTATTTCCAATTACTCATTTATTTGTATCCTTTTTTGCTAGTTTTGATATTTGCAAACCGATTTCAGGCATAAATAATTTTCTTGTACTCAACTACAGGTACTTCACAAGAGATTTTCAACTTCAGTTTCAGGGCCTAGCTTGAGTCACACTGCGTACCTTCAGCAGGTAAACTATCATTATGCAGAACAGTATCTTTTCTTTTTTCCCTCACCACCATATATTGAGTTAGAGAAAGCAAGACAACAGAGCAAGCAGATTAGCATGCTTTTGTGCATGACAGTAACCAACTAGCACCCTCCGTACTTACAGACGCTGGCAGGAAAGGTGTCAAAGGTGCCTTTGATGTTTCATACACTTTATCCCTTCAAGTTACCGGCGGCCTGCGTGCCACCAGCAGCGCACAGTGTACACTGGCTCCTCCACACGCGTGATCGCCAGCCGAGTGTGCTAACAGCTCTGCTGGAGTTCACAGCATTTTTTATTTTTTTGTTTCCTAGATGCTTCCTCATCCACCAGCGCTTGGGTCTGGAGCATTTAAGTGCTTCAACCCCATCACGAAATCCGCAGCTGCAAGTACTCGCGTCTCCCTGTTCGCACCCAGCCGCCGTTCCGGCCAGGCACCTGAGGGAAGATGAGCTGCCTGGAAGCAAGCGGTACCCCCCGGCAGGGCAACGCGCCCCTTTACGCGAGGAGCCCCCTCACCAGCGCTGTCGCCAGCAGGGTCCTCCCCCGCTCCCGCCCGGCCATCGCTCCCA
>NW_009259117.1:1554082-1568322 GCF_000687185.1 Egretta garzetta | reverse complement strand
AGCAAGTGATGCCCCCGTTAACGGCCCGGTAATATATCCTAAATTCAACGGTATCGTAAATCGCGCTCATCCCCACTGAAAACAGTAAACAGTGTGATGTGAATCCAAGTGCCGGAGTGAGGACTGTTCTGTCAAAATAATTAAGAAAAATAGGGGAAAGCTGGGTGCATATGAATACATTGCTCATCACGTTTTGCAAATGGGATGCTTCCAAGGGCAGATGTCAGGAAAATGTCCATTTTCGTGGCACGCAGGTCAGGGGTTTAGGTAGAACCGAAGTCCACCGCAAAGCTGTGAGAGGTTTCAAGAACCGTGGGGATGCTGTAACGCTGTGAGGGCAACCCACGACTGACAGTAACAACCATGTTTTCAGGACAAACTCGGCGACAGTTAAACTAGTAAGGTGGTCAGATAGGTTGCCTTTGTTTCAGCTCTGACTGAATTCTGCGTAACTAGATACGAAGTCCCACTAGCATGTTTCTGCAAACAAAATATTGAAACAGTGTTACTTTATTGTTTATTCAACATGGACAAACTCAAACCGAATAAATTATATTGACAGATTAGATCAGGTCTGGTCTAATTTTTCCAGTTTTATCAGAATGCTGTGAGTATGTGTATTGTATCTTTGGGATGTGTTCACTGAAGAAATAACATGGCTTTTAAAATTGAAATTTGTTTCTAATAGTAATGATTTGTTAGGCTAATTAGATTATATATAAGGTCCATACAAATCCTGGGCTTTCTTAGACAAAATCATGGGTGGCGTAAAGGTCCTACTAAGGCAAAAGTCCCACTGACTACAGAATGGAAGTGCCTGTCCCACGTGGGACCTGTTACGCATCACTTTTCTTTACAGTGTAATTAAATATAGAAATATTCAATAAAAGATCAGATTATTATAAGGTAGCTTGAAGAAAAAAAAATCAAATTTTTAGTTCTTCTAGCTCTATATAAAGTTTGAAAAACAGATGCTTAATTACCTGATTATATTTTTCTTTTTTGAAGGCAAACTGAGTATTTCGTGTGAAAACAGCAAGTATGAGAAATATGTCAAATTTTCCCTTAACAGGTGCATCCTTTGCATATTGTGTGGCATTTATCAAACTAAAAGTTTTTCAGATGCTTCCTTTGTAGTTTCATGTTGAAAAAACAGGAAAAGCAAAAAGAATGGGATGTATGCTGCGGATAAATAATTATGTATTTTATCTTTAAAAATGTCAGGCCACCTCTAAGGGTAGAAACTAATTATGGTACAAGCTAGGCTTGCTCTGACCTTCAGAGTTTTCAAGCAGTTCTAAACCTGTTGGGTAACTTATCAAATGCCCTTTGAAATGGGTGGAAAAAACCTGGAATAAGTATTAATAAAATAATAAATCTTCTGCATATATAACCTAATTCATACAGTGTTACAGCAGGTTTAACTCAGTTTACCTAGTGTAATGATGAACCCTAAACATACATAAGACTAAATTTTTTCAATGTATTTAATTATCACAACTTTTTCTTACATTTGGTTTGAATTTTATGTGCTGAAATGATGGAGAATTTTACTTAATCTGTGCATTCTACAGTTAGAAGAAAAATAGCCCTGGCTTTCGTTTGTCGTGTAACCTGGTTGTGCAGGTACAGTGTTGTATAATCTACCTGGAGATGTTATCTTTTCACCAAAGGGGCTGCTAACAGTAATTTATGAGGAAAAAATGACTACGTTTTCCTAAATATCCTGTCATCTCTAAAAGAGATGAGTGAGGTTCTAGGGACAAGGGAAGCAAGGGTTCTGGTTATTCTTTGTTACTTTGCGTTGAGTTTTGAGTAAATTCAGCCTAAAAGATGCAAGAATGGGACAATTTTTTTTTTCCTTTGGAAAGCCGGGCCTTCATTTCCATCTGAATTTCATTTGAGCCATGTCATAGCGAGTAGAAATCATTTTTCCCAGCCTTGGAACATGTCTCACATAAGGTCCAACCACATCATAGTCCTTAGTGACTACAGTGATTTATTTTTTATTTAGTTCGGTTGAATATTTTGAAGTTAACAGCTCGTGGGAGCCTCTGAGCTCTGCTTTCTTAGCAATGAAATAGAGGTTTCTTTGTTTTATTTCCTTTGAGTGAAATGATTACCTCAGCCTTCACTTTCATGCTAGTGATTCAAAAGAGGAACAAAGGAAATCTTCACCTACTGTCTCTGCAAAAGCTATTGATTTAAACATAGCAATTAAATAAATATGTATGCTTGAAAAGGTTAAGATCTGTTAGTGTTGTTAAACTGAAGACTCCTGTTTACCTACAGAGTAGGTATTGTGCAAAGAGCTGAAATAAGAGCTTCCCTTCCCTGACTCACTGTTGACCTTAACCCAGACCGCTCATGTTCAGTGTTTGTAGAGCTGAGATGTTTTGTGTGATCTTTTCACAGAGCTTCTCCGATTCAGGAATTATTAATCTGTCAAAGAGTAGATAGCAATCAGGAGCTGAACTGAGACTCTTACAAAGTGAACAACATAATCAATAAAGCATCTAAACAATGGGCCTGTTCTGGATAATTAATTCTTGCAAGTAAAAGTTTTAGAATCCCTGCAGAAATGTTAGGAATTATTTTAAAATGTGGTGGACCTGATAAATTTACTTAACAGTCTGTGAAAGGAATTTGTGGATTTGAAGATTATGTGAAGGAAATGTACAAAGGATAGAGTTGCAGCAATTTTTTTTTTTTGTTAAATGTATTCCTGGTCTCTCGCATAGTGTGAATTCTTCCTACATTTTCAGAAACTGAATTCAACACCTTTGTGTTCTTTTAAATAGAGAAGAATGCTTTGTAAGTTACTTGAATATTTTTAAATATTCAGGTTTTGCAGTTATAAATGAGAGCTGAATTTTGCAATCTAGGTGGATATTTTACAATTCATTTTCTTGTTGCTTACCGAGTATATGTCATTTACTGATTAGTTATTTTTATGTTGATTTTCAGCTAACTCTTAACACCACATGCAAGATGTAGCTTTTTATGTTCCTTGACTGGGAATTAGGCTTCTCAGTTAAATTCTCACTTTTAGAAAGTCAAATTAGTTTTCTAGTTTCCGAGCAAATATTCCAAACTTTTTCCCCATTACAGAAGTCAATAGCTAAATTAGCCCAAATGCTGTGTGTTCACAAAAGACCTGATTGAAATTTTCTTCATTTCTTATCTAAGCCAGGCTGGCTCCTCTCTCCCTATGTTCATTTTTAGCTGAAGGAGGCTGGCTACAACATATGCATATTCTTCATTTTGAGGAATGATTGTACAAGATATTCTGTGCTTTCTGTCACTGAATTAAGGAATAATGAATTGAGCAGTAATCTGCTGCTTGTCTTCCACCGTCAGGATCAGATGCGTAGAGATTATCAATCCTTTTTGAACTTTGTTCTTGGAGTAAAGCATTGCATATCCTCTCTTACAGTGAGAGAAAAAGTAAATGCATGGTCTCAGTCACCCAGGTAAGAAAAAAGCCTTCAAACAGTACGACAGTTCTCTTGCTTTCACCTAGCATTCCTTTAATTATTTTAGATTCAATACAATGGAAAAAATCACCAAAGGACTTGAAAGCATGTGGTATGAATAACTTAATGCAGATCTGAAGACCAGCTGGAGGTTAAAACTCAATCAAATCTGACTGTTGTACATACACAAACTATTGAACTCAAGTTGAATCCTCATGCGAGTATTAAATTACAGTGCAGCCCTGAATTGACCCTTTAGGAAGGAAATAATACATATAATAGTGTGCTTGATACCAAGAATGCACTACATATAAGCATGCAAGCTTTGAACTTCATGAAGGAAAAGAAAGCAGAAAATATAAACGCAGTTAAAAAGGCGGAAAGGGCATCTAAGAGAACAGAAAAAGAACATACCATGTAATGTCATCGGATTTATCTAGGTATGTTATTCTTCACCTTGAAAGTTGTCTGCAAATTACAAAAAGTAGCTGGGCCAGAACATGACTTCAATCTGAAGTATCTATTTGATGGAAGACAATTCCAACACCCTCAGTTGTCCTGATTAGAAATGTTAGGTAGCTTCAATGTTTGACTCTTGCCTTTGGCTGTAATCAGCATTAAGAATGTAAAATGAGAAGACTGTTCATTCCAGCCTGGATCTTCAAGTGTGTAAACAAAACCCGTGAAATAAATCTGGATAAACCATTCTCCTAGAAGTTGTTAAGTAAACCTTCCTACTCTCTCCAAAATAATTTCTTGAGTTTAGTTTCACTTAACTATGCGTACTTTCTTAGGGAGTACAATGGGTCTCAAAATGTTTTCCTAAGACTACAGTTTAATGATACAAAGCACTTGGCAGCAATACTCCAGCTATAATTGTTCTTGACTACTCCATCCCCAGTAGTGCTATATAATACCTCTCCGTTTGAGGATTTGATCTGGTTTTAAAAGCCTCTAAAATGCAGGGGGTGGTGGAGAGGCAAAAACAAATGGCCAGATGTGGGAGGGTGGGAGGGTGGGAAAGGGAGCACTTGGGAATTACTGAAACTCATTTCCTCACTGAGGAAAAAAGTCCATGCAACCATGCAATATGACAAGAATTTCATACTTATGTCATTTAGGAACATCCTAAAGTTTTTATTTTTTTTAAATAAAGAGGATCACAGATCTAATTCACGCAGGAAAGACTGTGTATCACTTGTGGGAATGGGAATTCAAGTTTATTATTCATTTATTATTCAAAAATTTGCTCTACAGGAGTATTGCTCTCTTAGGCATGACACTTTATTTCTGTATTGATAGAGGTTAGCATTTTTTTAGGCTGTGGTAGCATATTAACTATTGTTTTGGAGGTGCTCTAGTGTCCCTGCTGCCTGCGATTTGACTGTTGTAATGAAGCACGGACAAAGCTTCTTGGGCCCATGGGCCTTGCTGTTACAAGATTGGAAAGTACAGGTAATTTTCATAATGTGTTCACCATGGGAACAACTCACTGATGTATAGATACAGTGTGGAATTCAGCTCATGCTGTTTGCCTGGATAATATTTCTGTGGAGTCCTGAAAAAAATAAACACAAACCAAAGCTCTTGCAACACTTCATTCAGGTTTAAACGCAGGTTTTCTTTACCATCGTCCTTCACAGTCCATTACCACTTATGTATCCTGTAGGGTCAGTTTTTCATATATTTTGATCTGTTATTCATAGAATCATAGAATCATAGAATCATAGAATCATAGAATCATAGAATCATAGAATCATAGAATCATAGAATCATAGAATCATAGAATCATAGAATCATAGAATCATAGAATCATAGAATCATAGAATGTTTTGGGTTGGAAGGGACCCCTAGAGGTCATCTAGTCCAACCCCCCTTTCCAGGGATGGGGCCTCCACTACCTCTCTGGGCAACCTGTTCCAGTGTTTCACCACCCTCATTGTAAAGAACTTCTTCCTTATATCTAGTCTAAACCTACCCTGGTTTAGTTTAAAACCATTACCCCTTGTCTTGTCACAGCTGGCCCTACTCAAAAGATTTTCCCCATCTTTCCTATAGGCCCCCTTTAGGTACTGAAAGGCCGCAATCAGGTCTCCCCGCAGCCTTCTCTTCTCCAGGCTGAACAAGCCCAACTCCCTCAGCCTGTCCTCATAGGAGAGGTGCTCCAGCCCCTGGATCATTTTTGTGGCCCTCCTCTGGACCCGCTCCAACACTTCCATTTCCTTCTTGTGCTGAGGGCTCCAGTTAACTCTGTTGTCCAGTTATTGTAACTGGACAACAGAGTTAGAGGGAACACTGACAGAGTGCTATACTGTCAGAGAAAGAAAGGAAGAGAGAAAGATGTTTGCTGGCATGAAAACTAAGTTCAGCAATACCTCAATTTGAAATTTCAGCTGGAGGATGGTTGTACAATTCCTGTTACTGTTTTGGCTAATCTGCTTAACATGGACATGTCTTTAAGAACATAGACTGAGTTCGTCTTTTTTCTTCTCATGGAAAACTTATCCAACGCTAACCTCTGAAACCACTTCAGTTCTGAAAGTTCACCAAAAAAGCTGGACTTTAAAAGGTAGGTGAGACAGAATTGTAGCAGCAAGAAAGGAAGAGGAAACATATTTCATGGTGTAAGACAAGGAAATTGTAGGAACAAACAGTCCATAAAATGTCTTACAGTAAATACTAGAATGGATAGATGGGAAAAAAAACTCAATAAAGCGCTCTAAGCATAAGATATGTCTGTATGATTCAGTAAAAGCTTTTATACTGGCAATTGATTTAGAAGTGCAGTGCAGAAATGCAGGCACAAAGTATTGGCTTCAGTAAGTGAAGCACTTGCTTTGATGGTAAGAAAGAAAAGTCTAGGAGAAGATTCTTGTCCTGTATCACCCACGAAAAACATTGGCTTTTGTCATGGATGGATACTAATAGTGTCAATAGCTGTGTATTCCTCCTTTAATTCCTTCTCATAATCAAAGGCCATCATTAGGGCAGAAAATCAAATGTATAAAAGGTCGCTTCATGCTTTGTATTTATACATTAATGGCTGGATCACGAGAGTTCATTACATGGCTACTGCAAAGAACAGAATGGAGGTGTAAAAATCCCATGTTTTTAGCCATCTGCAATGCAGGCGGAATGCTGGTGTTATTTTTCATTCAGTTTGTCACTTCAGTGAGCTGCTGTAGTGACCTGAATAATTTCAGATGGATTTCCTGCTGCCTGAGAGGAAGATGTCAGTATGTTTAAAAGCACCTTTTTCTGATAAAACCAGTATATGTGAGAGTTGAGCTTGACTCTGTAATTAGGCCTTAGTTAGGATTTTGACACTAATTTTGTAGTAACACATTCCACCTAAAAGTTTGAGAATAGTAGTTTAACGGGTAGGCATACTGAGACACAATTTCTGTTTTTCTGTTACTTTCAAGTCCTTTCAGGAACTACAAAACTACTTCTGTAGGAAGTCGGTCACTGCTGTAACTCAGATAGCGGCTGAGTAGCGAGGGCAGTTTCTATACCAAAGATCTAATGAGATGGGCAAAACACACAGCCTGTTTGAAGACTGGACAATTCTAAGTCTTCTAGAATAAACTGAAAAAGAGAGGATAAGTAAAAACGTAAGATGAAGATATGTTTGAGAAAGGATTAAGCTCTGTGTTCTGCAGTCTTGCAAAAAAAAAAAAGTCCAGTCTAAGCAAAAAGCTTGAAGGTTTTTCAGCCTTTACCCTGTGAGAGCATAAAAGCATGAGGATACAGGTGCAAAAGGAATTGTATCTCAGCAAGTGCAAAGAAAAGCAGTGGGTTACAGGTGCGCAAGGAATTGTATCTTAACAAGTGCAAAGAAAAGTTACTACTAAAACTTCCTCTAGTCCAAGTGAAATTTAGAATTCAATATAAAATAACACTTCCTGTGCAAGTACTAATGGGAAACATGATACGCTGCTTTTCTGGGCTGACAGAGCAGAAAAGAAACTTAGAGGACTTACTCTTGTTTTTTCTTAAAAGCTAAATTGGGAGAAGAAAGGGATAAATGTTGAATGTATCAACTGAGATATCTTGTAACCTATGAATGCAGCTCTATAGAACAAGATGCCTTTTTTTGCTTATCTCACACAAAAAGTTTAATATTTGCTCTCTTATTTCCTCAATAAGGGTGAGTGTTACAGCTTTAAAAGTTTCCGAATGAAATCATGTATTGGGTCTCTGTATCCTGTGGTCATCAGCTATAAGCCGCTACTCATGTTGGGGTCTGCCTACATTGTACTGATGCAGTTGGATTATAGCACCAGGTGGGAGGATCGGTTTTCACTGGGGGAAAGAAGAATGAACTCCTCTAATGCGCCAGTACAGTGGAGTGCTGAGCACAACTCAGTACCTGTCCTTTGAAGCTTTTTTCTTTCAGTGGTTAAACTCCCTGCTCAAATGCTTATGCTATACTTATCAAGAAAGCCACAGCTTTAAACAATTCTCTCATTTACAATACTTCTTCCTTGCCCTGCCCCTGCCACCAAGAGACTCGATTTCCAAGACACTATTTGAGAAAGGAAAGTTTTAGCAATAAGGCATATTTCATTATGGAGACACGTTAGGCTGTTTAGAAAATCACAGAACAAACATATTCTGGAACTTTTTCCAATGCTATGTTACTATTTTCTGATGGTTTCCCTTCAATTTATTGTGACTGTTGACATTAACAATGACTGCTAAACCTACAATTTGTGGAAAATAAAAAAAAATTATGCATGATTTTGTCAATTGATATTAAATGCTAAGTGAAGCTTTATACGAGCATTCTCTTGCTTATATTTTCAGTGCCCTGACTCATGTTACAACAAAGAAATTACTGTGGTTACTGTACTGAGTCAATACTGGAAAACTGTAAATTGTTAACATTAATTTGATCTGTTTTCACATATCAATTTGAAACAGAACAAGTGTAAACTATGTAGTTACAAAGTAAATATTTAATATTATGATTTTTTTCATACTGTAACACTTAACTATCCAGCTCTTTCTAGTAAAGTCAGAACTCTATTTACATTCCCATTTACTGAGATCTATCTGTACAAACTATATTGAAATACTAGCTCTAATGGTATAAATTCATGCAACTAAACTAGGAAATGCACAAAAATAGAACTGACCCTTGTGCTACCTTATCTCCTTTTTTAAAGTTACATGGTTTTACAGTAGCTTTTCTGCCTCTGCAAAAGTTTGGAAGGGCTCCTTCTCTTCCCAGAATCTAGAGTGGCAGCTGCAAGACAGTGAAGTCCCTTTCTGAATATTACTCTTGGTTGATTGCAAATGGCAAAAACACAACAAAAGGTGCATGTCCATCAGCTGCATGATTCTGCCACACTGCAGAGCAACATTAAGCAATGCCCCTTGGTCCTGAAAGAACAAAAAAAATAATGGTGGGAAAGGTGATGATGCTCTAAAATACCTTGTCTAGTTCTTATTGGAATTACTTGTCTAGTTCTTACTGGAATAATAAATACCTTGTCTAGTTCTTACTGGAAGAGGTGCTGCTGGCACAAGGAAAACCTTGTTTGATGTTCAAACACTTAATGCTTAAGACTTATTTTAATGACCTGCATGATACTAATGTTACCTGAACTGCACAGCAAGTTCATGTACCAAAAGATAGGATCTGTTAGAATTGGAAAGTTATCAGAATAAAAAGTGGAAATGTTGTAAGCCAGCAATTTCAATTTTGAGTGTTTGCTCAGTGGTCTCTGGTTTGCTCTTGGGTTTGTGGTTTTTTTTTAATTGCATGAGTGCAACATGGGCTAGATTTTGCTGAATCTCCCCATGTGTACAACTGAAGTCATTACTCAGATGTGGTTTTGATGGCTTCATAGGCAAATGCTACAAGAAATGAACTTTGCTGCTGAGAACCTCGATCAAAGATGATGAACTGTCAAATGTATTTAAAACATCAGTTGTGGATCATGTCAGTTAAATTTCTGTGGGCATCAAACTTGGCAGCAATGGCAACGGCTTGCAGTAGTCGATTTAAATGGCTGAAGATAGTGCGAAAGGGAGAGATGGCAGCGACGTGATCAGCATGTGGCACAACAGCCGGAACGACTGCAGTTACCGTGAGCAAGACCTTCCTTCTTCAAATACACCCATGCACAGATGGATGTCAGCCCTGCCATTTGTTCTTGAAGGTGACAGACCCCAAAGTCACTCAGATGAGGACTTAAGAGCTGTTCAATCAAATTAAATCATCTGACCTAGAAGCTGGGATCAGATAATAGTGCTTAATGAACGTATTAATTAAACTGCAAGCAGGTGCTCGGCAAGTCTCCACATTACCACTGTGAGTTGTGCCTTGCTGTTCTCTTATACTCTCTGGAATAATAATTTTCAAACACTACGTGCTCTCTGAATGCAAGCAGGTAAATCAATACCGTGGCCCTCTTGCATTTGGTAAATCTTAGGGATGCACATCCCCACCCCTGCCCCCCCACTTAAAACCAAAAGAGCATCCAAGGTACATAATGTCATTGCAACAGATCCATGGGATTTAAAAAAAAATACTGGTTAATCACCAAATAGAAATTAGACAGGTCTCACAGTTTTTCTGTCTTCATGAAATACTCTGAACAGTCTGCAAGGGATTATGCCTCCCTCTGAAATGATTACCACTAATTTTGTAGTTTTAAAGAACAAGGCAGCTTCAGTCTCATGTCTGATCAAGACATCATTGGTTGCAAGCAATAAATTAAAGCTTTAATCTGTTGTAAGTGGAAAAGCCAATTTTGGTCCTCTGAGGAATCTAATAATTGCCGAATGAAAAAACACAGAGGTTGCTTTCTCTTTATTGGAGAGCTGTGTGTCAGTAATGCGACTATGCGTGGACTTCAGTAGCACTTGAAGTCATCGGTAATTAGAGGCATAGACTCATCTGCCATACTGCAGTACTTCGAGGAACATTCAGAAAGAAAAATACACCTACGAAGCATATTGCTCCCCCCACCCCTTCTTTCTGCCAACGGCCTGGGAAAAGGTAATACTACTACAATGATGTAGAATGAGGTAATAGTACTGTAATTATACCACGACTTACTCGCAATAGACTCCCACTAGTGACCGTCAATGAAGAGGCATTAATTTGATCCACGTCTGCCAAATCATTAGGAAAAAACTGAATGGTGGTGGGTGCTGCTTTGCCCTTTACACAGAGAGGGGAAGAGGGAGGAAGATGCAAAAGTCACATTCACTACCCCACGTCGGCACTACCAGCACAACCACGGCCATGCACAGGGCAAGTCGGGCCTTTGAACCATTAAGAATCACAAGTTACTGCAGGAAAAAATGGCAAGGTCAAATCCTATTCATATAGCTCATCTGCGTAGTGTTGATTTGATACAGCATTCCTTATCTTCCGCTTTAAATGGATGCGTGGTGTTTCTGAACATTTAGTCTGCTGCTTCATGTCACTCAGTAAACCCTGAGCATCAGACCTCAGAACTCTGCAATGACAGAAGTTATATCTGTTATCCGTTAGACTGAACTTCTTTTTAAAGAACTGTACAGCTTCAGAGGTTCTTTTAGACTCTTCTTCCTATCTGATAGATCAGATTTTTTGTCCGTGGATTAGGAAATGCTGATGGCTTTCATGAGCAGAAACTGTCATTCTCCCAAGCTGTAAAAGCTAACTTGCAACACTCCAAAGAAAGAATTTGGTATGCAGGTTTATTTTTAAATGGATAGCGTAAACGATCCAAACTGCCCTTACCAGTTTGAAAAAGGAAAAAATATGCAGTTGATGAGTGCGTGAGCATGTCAAGAAGACAGCAGGCCTTTAATGAAAAAACGTGCGGGTAATACAAGGTGCCAACAGTGGTACGGCCAGCCACAGCTCCCCAGGCAGGGCGTGCTTTGCCTGCCCTGTTCGGAGCCGGGCTGCCAGATACGCTCCCACAAGGAGGCAGCTGGAAGCCGCTGAGGAGCGTGGGGGCAGAGAGGAGGAAGACAGTCCCGGCTTGCGGACATGGGACTGGTGTTTTGAAGCGCAGGATAGAAAGAGAGGTTAGATCCTAGTCTGAGGTAGGGAGAAGGGGATGGAGGCACGGCACAGCCTTAGTGGCACACACCACAACTGCAGCAGCTGCTGACTGCACCCACAACTGCTGCCGTCATCACAAGAGCCTGGGGTGCCATCAGCAAAAGTTCAGCAAATGTTGCTGCAGCCAACAATGGAAGATGAGAAGTATAAGAGAATGGCATAATTTTGAATTAATTAAAAAAACCCCAAACTTGTAAGAAAACTACTTAGGATCTTAATATTTGTTGTAAAATAAATACAGTGAGTGAAAAGATTAATAGCACTGTATTAATTTCAATTTCACCAACAAGGACTTATTCTTCTACATGCGCTGTCCTAAATTAAAAACAAAACCCAAGAAATCCAAGCTTCTGAAATGTGTTCAAACAACTTCTCGAAGTTTCTCCGTGTCTGTAAATAAATTTTATTCTATTTATCTCCAAAGCCATTTTCATAAATTAACAACAAACACTGAAGAGATCTTAAATTTATTAGGTATTTTTATTGCAACTTTTATAATAAACAAGATAAATGTGTACTTAGAAAAACTGGACCCAGTGTATCAGACAGTTAATTTTTTCATATTTATACTTTTAATATATTCAATATTTCTATAAATTCAGATATTTTTATTATGGAGTTTTACAAAAGTGTATCTGCTCGAAATCGCTATGCAATTTCCCAAAGCACTGTACCATCTACTGCAAGAAATTTTCACTGGCTTTCTACCACTGTTTTTAACATCCTTCATGGTAGGATTTTAACATGGTAGGTTCTTAACATCCTTCAACAAGTGTTCATGGTAGGAAACTCCCTGTCTGGAAGTATTTTGCATTTGATTAAAACCCTGTAAAGTTCACATAACTTTCCCCAGGCAACTCTGCCTCTTACAGACATGTAAGATTTCTAGCCTGCCTAAATTGTTTTGACTGCAATGTAACAGCCTCTTCAAATTTTGTATATCTATGACTTTATTATACAATCATGAAGTGGCAAGATCTATTATCTTTAAGGTGGTGTTTTAAAGTAATTTATTTCATCAGTCAATTTTTAGTCCATGTGACCACTTATATTGAAGTCGGTTGCATTCCTAATTAAAACATTCAGCAACTATGCTTATACAGGTAACACAGTCTTTAGATTTTCACTGATTGTGCAATATTACATACACAAACTTGACAGACACTTTAATTATGCATTTTACAACACAGAATTAACAGGTATTTAAAGCTTGCATATAGCTACAGTGTGTAAGGGGGTATCAGTCATACCATTTTGAATTTTAGCATAACAAAACAGTTACTCCACAGTGGGTTTTTGAGTATGAGAATCCTGTTTGCTCTTACAGTAGTTTCTGCAAAAAGCTCCACAACCCAGGTCCTGATAAACATTTATGCCTATAAATTATATCCATTACTGGAAGAATTTTAATACAGTAGGCAGTAATTATTTTCAATGCCTCTTAAAACTTGTACCAAAAAATATAAATTTTCCATAACATCAAAAAATATCTGAAAATGTTCTGTGATAAATCTAGAAAAAGAGGAATCCAGTCTTAAAAGTTAAATTCCGCTCTCACATACACAATTTAAATTGAGACCGATGCACGTATTCGTACAGCTGACAGAAGAATTTGACTCAAGTCTGCAAGATTAAAATGCAAGGTTATGAAAAGTGCGCAAACTCTTATTTCAGGAGTTTAACTTTGTCCTTTAAAACTTTAAATTTGGGATTGTTATTCACTTTCTTATTAAATAGGACCAGAATATCCTCTTCTGATTTGTGATGTTCACCAGCTACTGCATAATATTGAGCTATAACCTGCATAAAGACAGAGGAATGGTTTTGCATTAGTAAAGATGATTCCACTTTAAACAATAATGCACTCATGTTACTGTGTTCGAAGTAGCAAGGAATCTACTATGCTATGATTCCTTTGCAAAATTAGAACTCAATTTCTTCTGTAGTCTAGTAAGCAATAAAGAACCCATCCTTCAGCTGACATTCTGTCAACTGATATTCTGTTAAAATAATGTCAAACTTTTTTGCTTATGTGGGGCAGGATTTTATGAAGTTAAGCATTACAGAAATAAATTCACAAGACCAGAGGAGATTAAAAAAAAATGTGCTGTACAGTACCTTTTTTCTTAGTTTTTTAATTGAAATTTCATTGTCTGGAGCCTGTTTCAGAACAGCTTTGATGGTTCCCTTCCAGTTGAATTTACCTAGAAAATAATTAGGTGTACAACACCATTAGTAAAATTAGGTATTTCCAGGTCTTCTTCTCTAGTAGGAACCAGCCTTCAATCTCCTAATTTTGGAAACAGTTTAGCTACCACAACAGTTGTTATCTTACTGACCCTACAACCGCAGGGTGTCTTAAGCGTGAAGTCAGGTAGGCTGTTTCTGAAGATTATGATAGGACAGTGTCCTGGTTTCGGCTGGGATAGAGTTAATTTTCTTCATAGTAGCTAGCATAGTGCTGTGTTTTGGATTTAGTACCAGAAGAATGTTGATAACACACTGATGTTTTTAGTTGTTGCCAAGTAGTGCTCAGACTACTCAAGGACTTTTTGAGCTTCTCCTGCTCGGCCAGGTGCGTAACAAGCTGGGAGGGAGCACAGCTAGGACAGCTGACCCAAACTGACCAAAGAGCTATTCCATACCATATAGCGTCATGCTCGGAGCGGGGGGGCAGGGTTAGTCGGTCG
>NW_009259117.1:1546698-1554071 GCF_000687185.1 Egretta garzetta | reverse complement strand
ATTTTCTCTTATTAAACTGTCTTTATCTCAGCCCTTGGCTCTAACCTTTTATTTTCTTTCCGATTCTCTCCCCCATCCCCCTGAGGGAGGGGGGAGTGAGCGAGCGGCTGCGTGGTGCTGAGTTGCCAGCGGGGTTAAACCACGACAGATAGACACGAAACACCAACATGCTACACAAACAGCTAGGGTCGGGATTGCTTTTACTGAACTTCTGTGCTTCAGCTGTTACGCAGCAACTCTTACATAATACAGGAATAGCTGGGAAGATGCTGTCTGCTCACCCTTAGAGCACAGGTAGTGAATCTCACATGGTACCCACTTCAGAGGTCATTAAGTGGTAGTTTCCAAATAAACAATCCGTATGTTCGAGTACAGACATTCCCCAACAGTAACAGTGTGTTGGGTGACAGGCGTAAGTAGGTTTATCTAAGCATAAACTAAGGTCAAACACAGCTGAAGTCCAATTTATCATTCACTGAGCAAAAACGGGGATGTAAGAGATACAAAGAGATGAGAGAGCTGTTACCCTTTTTCCTCTATGCTGGATAATGTGCACAGCACAAACGTGCCAAACTCCTCACTGCCCAGTGAAAGCAAGTGTAGCCAAAGGTTGCCAGCACAGCAGAAGCAACAAATGAGAAGTAATTCAGCATCGGGTGTTAAGCGTAGCACAGGCTACTTGCTCTGGAACAGATATGTATACTGAATATACATGTGTAAGTGTATACTGAGGCACAATGTATTTCATGGCTTCCTGCAAAAGCACTGTTTTATATTCTGCACTAGGTCTTTCGCAGGATACCTCTGTAACTATGTAAACTCCCCCCTTAGGAATACCTTTATCTGTTCCCACGTTTTCTTCATTGCCATTGGCGTTTTCTGTTTCCATGTCTTCTGAAGTGTTTTCAGTTTTCATTCTCTTTGTTGTGATATGAGGTTCCTCTAGAGATGGAATTGCATAAACATACACAAAAAATTATAAATCTAGAAGAAAAGCTCTGATGTGACTTAAAGTTTCTGGTTTTGTAACATCAATTTGTATTTGCTAAGAAGCTCAGATTTTATAAAAGGACTGTGCAACCATGGTGTTAAAAAAATAATCTAATTTGGATATGTAATTTGCTACTTAAAAAATTCTACTAAAGTAGATTATTGAGCTCTAAGGCACTGAGAAAAAGCATCTCAAAAACAAACAAGAATATGAGGGGTCGGATGGATACCTTCTGCATGTTTATGTTTGCGCTTCTTTACATTTGTTTCCTCTTCTATTTCACTCTGATGGCCATTTCCATTTATTTCAAATTCATTCTCCAAGCTCTCCTTTCCTTTTTTGGACTTTTTACTCTTTTTTACTTCTGACTGGTTTTCTAATTTCAAGTCTTTTTTCTCCTTCTTTTTGTTCTTTTGCCTCTCTTCTTTTCGTTCTCTTTTATTCTTTTTCCTCTCCATTTTATCATCCGTAATTCCATTTTCTTCTCCCTTTGTTTTTTCCACAGTTTCTGCAGACTGCCCCTCTTCCTTCTGTTGTGGTTTGTCTTGTTCTTTTTCACTTGAAATCTTTTGTTGAAAGTCAGATTATTACAATTTTTACATGCTTTTTTTGACATTGCAACATTTTTCTACTACATCATTCCTGAAGAACACTAATATCCTGAATTCAATTAAATTGCTTTCACGTGGTTGACACCAGTTACCTGAGAAACAGCACTAAACAGTGTGGCTGATTCTTCTTTTAACTTAACAGCCTAAATGCTAATTACCTTAGCATCAGAGAAGAAATGTTATCTTACAACATATATTATTTCTATTTGAAATAATTGTCTATGGGTTTTTTTAATGTATTTGCTCAATGTAATTAAGTTAAGGGGAGACAACTCTTTGATTTATGCAGACAAAAATACAGCATATTACAGCAAGATACAGAGCCTATTCCCAAGCATACGGCCCTTGTGTAATAATCTTAGCTTTGCCATCCAGTTCCCTGTCTTGGGACACCTCTGGAACAACAAACTATTCTTGTGTGATGTCAACAAAGGTGCTGCTGGTTGTTTTAATTGTACTTTTCTCACCTTAACATAGTTGGTTTTCTTTTAATGTTCCGGGGCTTATGATAATTTTCTTGTAGAAGAATGAATATATTAATTAACATTTTTATATTTAAATTAAACTTTAATTTTAATAATTACAAGTGAAATACAATTACTGAAACGTTAATGTGGCTATTCAGAAACCTCTAGCTCAACTTACATTTCTGGTTGCTTCAGAGAAAATATCCCACACTTGGTCTTGCAAAGTGCTGTCGGTAATTCTCAAACTGTTCTTCATCCAATTCTGTGCAGGAAAAAAAACCAACAATAAATGAAAAGGTGCATGTCTCATTTTTTTATTGATTACCATATATTTGGTTCTTGTTTTTGTTTTTCGCTTAAGAATCTAATCATTTCTTCTGATTAAGATCTGGTTAGATGTTTAGTCTCTATGAATCTCTTAGACTTCCATGCTAAATTGTTTTGCACAATGCCTACGTACCGTTACGAGGCTATAGCATGTCTCTCAATTGCCTCACCAATAGTAATCCAGAAGAAGTAAATACATAGAAAAGATAATCTGCAAGCTTTTCAATACAGCTGGTTATGTCAATGTTCTACCAAATCTTCTGTTCCCATGAGTTAAAACATTAAGGATCTGATCTTATTTATTTATCTGTGTACTGGAAAGATGGTCATGCTCCTAAATGGATACCTTACGGAAAACTAAAATTTAAGCAATTATCTCAATGCAAACACTTGAAAGTTTTTGGGGCTATGTCAGGACTTCCAGCTGAATATGAAAAAAAAGCAGTAAATTTCAACTTACAATATGCTCACACCATCAGCAACAGATCAGCTTTCAGGAATGAGGAATTCTAAGTAAAACCTAACGTAAAGACTTTTGCATTGCAATTAAGATTCCAGGAAAGCTGCCTTAGTAAATTGGAACAATGAACTGTAAAAACTTTTGATCTTCCACTGCAACATATCTTACCAAAAGAAAAAGGCTTCTTGACAATATCACTTCCCCTACTTCGAACATCGATTTCATAGAAAAGTATTCTAACATTCAGCTCACTAGCAGCAATTTCACTGCAGCTCTACTAGGTTGCACCTGAATGCTTTGGAAGCAATCATCATCTTCTCTCAGCCTCACATTCTGAGGCCCAGAACAGAGAGGGGGGAAAATAAGGCCAGTTTGTCAGCAATTCTTTATTGATACCATGTGAAATATTTGGAATTTGCTTTGGCTGTGATGCAAAGTTTACTGAAGCATGCAGTGTAGGAGATACTGTCAGAATACTGAGCAATACGAAAACTCTGAAAACAGTATCTTGCCTTTACCAGGAAAAAAACAAAGCCACAGAAATAAGAATCCTTTAAAAGTACGTCTAAGAATTTGGACATTCAATAGAAATTGTAAGCAGAAAAAAAGAAAGGTATTTAAAAAAGAACAAGCCTACACATGGAGATCAAGCTTGAATGGTGAGCCTCTGGCTTAATACCCAATTAAAACGGCACACGGAGCATCCTTTTAAGAAAGGAGATTTATTTTACAAACATGGCTTATTTGAAACTCAGCTATTACACCATATCTATTTACCAATGCCCAAAAGAGCAATTTGTCCCACCTTTGTTAGAAGAGAATGACACTCACCACTAAGAAAGTCTATTTTTAAGCTCACTGCATGGATGACTACAAATCTCTATTAAAACATACCTGAAACTTTCCTTTTTTTCTTGGAATATTATCAAAGACACGCATTTGCTCCAGAATGTTCCGCACTTTAGGGCTTATGTTTGGCTTCTTCATTACTTCATGAATTTTCTGAATGAAGAAAATCAGAATTAAATCAGCAAAGAAGCATAATGACCAAATGATACATGCAAGGTATGCAAGTTGGAAACACATTGGACAGAAACCACCCAGTACCCAGACTGTATAGCCTGCCTGAAAGAACCGTTCAGTATGCATGGGAAAACCACAAACCTTTGGTTTCACCATAGATCGTAAGATGCGTCAAAGTTATCAATATAAATATTTATACCTATATAGTAAGCAGAGGCAAGCAGGATTGCTCACCAAGGCTTTCTGATGTACAAGTTATAACCTGTAATAAAAACATTTAAAAATAAAGTAACTCTATCACGTAGGGGATTCTTGCAGTGTAAAAAGACCTGCATTAAGAAAAGCAATTGCCAACTGATCGGTTTTTGCAAACTTCTGGAGTTAATTGTGAAGCATCAGGCTAACTTTGAGGCCACAGTCTGACATGCGTTTCTTTTGGCAGCAGTGCCAGCTTCAACAGCCATTAATCCCTGTAAGACAGCTCAAGCATATTCCTATGCTATGGGTGCCAGCACAAGAGAACACAGGAGGTTAGGCCAGGGCCTTGTGGCAGCTACCTGAACAGCACTGCTGCTTGTGGGGGAAAAAAGGCTCTGAGCTGCCCATTATTTAAAGACGTAGCCACTGGACAGCCTTCCTGTACTTCTGAAAATCTGTTTATTGAAAGGTTCTGTGGATGTGTTAAGGCAACCAGAAAAGGATGCTCTGTAATAGTCCCTCGCTTTTCTGTGTAAAAAGTACTATTGAGGCAGGCTAACAATTTTCATAACCGATAGCATTCACATCATACTGCCTTTGAACAATGTACTCAAACAATGTTTGGTCTCAACAATGGCGTTAATCTGTTGACTACAACAGTATTATTCATATGCCTTCAGTATGCATGTAGCTTACTACTTTGCTAGACTGTGTTCTAGATGATAGAAATCCACACATCTGTAGATAGAGGTGATCTAATTAATTATATCTAATGTGGTCTTAAAAATGTGTTTGAGAGTTCCTTCCTAAAACCTTTAAAGGAAACAGCCATAAGAGGGTAGGTTCTTGCATAGGATAAATAACTACCTGAAGGGTAGGACAGAAAGGGCAGGAGAAATTTCCTGTGATCCATGCTGCACGCTCTGCTGTTCAACGTATTTACAAAATATCTGAAAAGAGGGTGGGAAAATTTTCCTGATGATATGAAGCTATTCAGAATGAGGACTGCAAAGAATTCCAGAAAGATCTTAAGAGAATAAGTGATGAGGTAATAAAAACATGAATTAAATTCAACACAAATTTATGCAAACCACCATGCATAGAAAAACAATCCTAACTTCACAGCTGGAACGGCAGGCTTTAAGTTGATCACTGGAGCTTAAAATAGCCAATTCCATGAAAATGCCAGCACAATGATCAGCGGCAGTCAAATAAAAAAGATCAACTGACAAAAATCACTAAGAAAGGAATGAAGAAGGACACAGAAAACGTCATTATGACACAAAGCAAATCTACGGTTCATCCATATCTCCATATCTTGACCGGTGTATGTAGTTCTTGTGACCTCATTTCACAAGGATACAGTGGAACTGGGAAGACTTCAGAGGACCAAAGATATAATTTACATACGAAGAACAACTGAGGGTAGGACTTCTCAGCCTGGGAGAGAGATGATGAGATGGGGAGGGATGCCTTGACAGAGGTCTACAAAAGCGTACATGGCATGAAGAGGGTGGATGACGACCAATGCCTCTTTGTATGCAAGAGCTAGGGAACATTAAATCGAACTAGTACGAGAGAGATTCAAAACAAACAAAAGGTGCATTTCTTACCAGGATAAGCAACAGACCTACCAAGGAACGGCAAAAAGAAAGCTGTGGATATTTGGAAAAATAGATCTCTGGTTTGATCCTCTATAGCCTCTCTTGTGTCTTTAACTATTACAAACAATAGCTATTTATCGTACCTGCATATAGCACAAGCCTCACCTGAATCCACTCCTGTTGTTTAGCATCTCCTTTATTAGTTTTGGCTTCAAAATCTTTTCCACCGTATTTCTGGTCTTCGCTTACACACTTCACATGTTCCTTATAATCGTCACCCCTGAACATAGGAGATTTTTAACTGTAGTTCACTAAAATGTTTCAGTCCTTCAAACTATGCAAGACATATGTAATTGACAACTGACGTAACAGATAGCATCTAACATTTAAACCTTAATACTGCCAATGCTTACAAAAGTAAAGTTTGACGTGCTTAAAGTACACGCTGACATTTCTGTCATGCTACAGCCTTCAGTGAAAATTTCTGATTTTCAAAATCAGATCTGTCTTCAGTATACTGCTGCTTTTATTAGTGACTCTATAACTTACGCACATTTGTACATGTAACATATGCACAGCTATTAATGCATATTTGTGATTTACTACTCACATTGGCATGTTTTAAAATTAGAAAAGCAGGTGAAAAATGCTTGCAAAAATCCAATTCGTAAATAGAGACATATTAATGTGATAGCGTAGTTCTGACCAATGTGCAAGTGCACCCAAAAAGGAATGAATAACATAGATCCTAATCTTTTGTCAGTGAAATACCGAGAAATACAAACATTACTTGAGGGCACTCTTATTTTCTTATGCAAATTCACATATTTATATTTTGAAAGCAGATAGCAGCACTGCTTTCTTCCGAGTTCTGAGAAGTGACAGCTAAATTCGGATTTTTGATGTTATTGCCAATCTCAGTCTCTCTGCAGCAGCAGAATAGGTAGCAGCTGTTGATGATCAGAAGCTGAAAGCACTTCACTTGTAACTGTAAAAGAAGAAACTGCAACTCTGTTTACTGTATGCTTTAGTCGTCCTTGTGGTTCAAACTTGGACGACTGAGCTTGAAATTATATAAAAACATGTACCAATTTTAAATACGAATATGAATTACTCAGAAATTGCCAGCTTTAATTCGAATACACCACAGGCAAATCCTGTGTTTGTGACGACGACTGCAGAGGAGCAAGGCTATTTCCCATCCTTCACCTACCAGAAATCCTTGCCACAATCCATGCAAGAAAGGCACTGACAGTTTCTGCAGATGTTCACGTGTTTCTCCACTTGCGCTTTCTTCACAGATTCTCCACACGCATTGCACGTGAAAACTACCATGTTGGCGAGTGGTCAGGAGCTTCCGTGAAACGGGTACCACCTTTCTCCTCCCCACGCAAGCACACCCCTAGAAATACCAGGAGGAGATCTCAACAATCCATGCAAGAAAGGCACTGACAGTTTCTGCAGATGTTCACGTGTTTCTCCACTTGCGCTTTCTTCACAGATTCTCCACACGCATTGCACGTGAAAACTACCATGTTGGCGAGTGGTCAGGAGCTTCCGTGAAACGGGTACCACCTTTCTCCTCCCCACGCAAGCACACCCCTAGAAATACCAGGAGGAGATCTCACATTTACGGCTCGAAAGAAACGCCTGCACGGCCACAGCGAAACGCCGCTGTGCACCCACCGGCGG
>NW_009259117.1:1533823-1546046 GCF_000687185.1 Egretta garzetta | reverse complement strand
TCCCGGGGCAGAGCCCCCCCTCCCCTCGGTGCCCGCTCCTCTCACCTGAGGCGAACCCTGTCCCCGTGCCCCTCTCCAGGCTGCACCTTGAGCCTGAGCTTCGGCGAGCCGAGGCTGAGGGGAACTGGAAATGGCATTTGAAGAAGCGACTGTGTTGCTGGGGCTCCCCTTGCTCGGGAGCAGCCTCCTCCCTTGGGAGACAGGCACCCGAGCGCTGAGGGGCTCTGAATTCGCAGGCTGCTAGAGCACTTGCAAGATGCTGCGGTGGGAGACGTAGGCAAAGAAAGCAGTTCTCTGGCAAACGTGGGTTTTTTAATTTTAAAGCCTTTTAAAAGACGTGATAAGAATAAGTAGGAAAAGTACAGTATAATAGCCCGCCTTAATACAACAGGAGGCAGCGAGCCACCAAGTAACAGCATAAAGTAAAATGTGGAGCCTTTACTGCTCGTGCGACTTGAGAACAGGGGCAACCACTTTCTTCTCGTGTTTAGTCCAAGGTGGCTTTTCTGCTTCATTCAGTAGTTGGAAGAGTAGAAGTTCTAATTGCCCGAATAGTTGGATTTTTTCTTTCATATTTACAAGTGTGCAGGGGAAGAGTTTCATCTTTCTTCCAAAAAAACGGAAGTATAGAATTGAATGTAAGCATCTTGTGTGGGAATGTTACTTGTTTTCCCTTCAGCCTGTTCAAAGAAGTGATTTTTGAAGAGACTTTGCATTATATTAAATAAAATTATCATGCTAACTTGTCTGATGAATCAGATCCACGTGAGAAATATGCTTAGCTACAACAGCAATAAATATGGCATAAATAATGCTACTACAGTGTTCTCCCTTTTCAGTTTAGAGGGTGAAAAAAAATGAGGTTTTCCTCTACAAATGCTATTGGTTTTGTAGGTGTCATACATTTTTGCTTAGAATCTAATTCTTGTTGATGTCTAAATTGCGCTTTTTTAGTGGTTATAGAGTTCAGCTCTTTGTTGTAAGCAAAACTTCATTAGATTCAGTATGTCCTGTGTATATTGCTGTATTTCTACTGGTGAGCAATACTGTGACTCATCTTTAATCAGAAAAATGCCATTAGAGCTCACATTGCAGGTGTAAACTGGGGCCTGTTTCCTTTGGGAGCTGAAACAAATTGTGAAAATGTTCTTCATATTCTAAACTCAATTTTGCAATTTAATGTTTAAAATTCATCTTAGCATTTTATTTCATTGTAGGTAATTTAAGTGACTTTCTAGCATGGACACTGTTGCTAGCCATAGTTGTCATCTTCTCCAGCAGCTACATGAACAGCGCATTCAGGGTCTTCTCTGTGACTGCATGCTGGTGGTAAAAGGTGTCTGCTTCAAAGCACACAAAAATGTATTAGCTGCTTTCAGTCAATATTTCAGGTATGTGATGGAAAATTCTGCTATTAAAAAGTGAACTAAATGGTGTTGGTGAGGTTTGCTCTGGGAAGGGTATTTTTTTCTGGTTGTCGCAGACTAAACAACTGTTGGAGTGTAAGGGGAAAAGTTAAATTGTTTGTGCAGGGATAAATCTGATTGAGGTATTTAATCTAATTAAACACTGTGGCCATCATAATTTATTTTCTAGATATACATAGCTAACTACTGCACTATTTGAGTTTGACATTTTCTTGATCCTTACTTGCTCACGGTGCCTCATATAATGGATTCTGGCACGGGCCTGCATTCAGAATTTTAGTATGAAAAGATAACTGTTTACAAGAGCATAGTAGAGTACGTGAACAGAGCCATTATCCATTTCCAGATAATGTGAATTGTTTTGTCAATTATATATTCAAAATAAAATTGGACAATATAAGTTATTATCGAATCTCTATTTAGAACAGATTTTCAGAGACAACATCTGTGTTTTAAAGTATACAGGTGGCCGTGAAGCCACATCTCTTGTTTTTTCCCCACTGTATAGCCCTCCTTGATACTCCAAATTTTGGGGGATGATGGATCTCCCAACTTAGTGTTTTACGTCAGTTATGAGTAAGCTGTTAGATCTGGCAGTTTTTAGACCTTGTTTCTTGAAACTTCTCTAAAGCTTGACTACCAATTCTTATGTAAGAAAATTATTTTTATGTTATGACCAGCAAAAAAAGATGAGAGGTTGTTTTTCCGTTTTATCTTCTGGTGTTGTAATCCTGATGGTGAAGTGAAATGATGCTCAAAGATTGAATTTTTGAAGTAGTTAAAAAGAAATAAGTGCTCAACTTTTATTAAAATTCAATATGATATAAGTGACTAATTCATTTAGACTCTCAACCCAGATCTGTTCATTATAGTTCTGGTTTTAACGTAGATAGTGTGGCCTGGATTTACAAAAGAATTTGGATGTGGGCACTGGCTTCAGAGCAGCATGTAAGTATGAGGATAGGACACCTTAGGTATGGAGATCCATCTGAAACTCTGCATTCCTAAAGTTTAAGCTTAGACTCATTCATTTGAGATTCAGAGCTCATTGATGTTATACCCACCTTTAAACAAAACCTAATGCGAGAGTTAATCCACGGAGAGGAATCATCAAGTTCAGGGCATTTCCTAGTGTAGGAAGATAGCCACACAGGAGTGACCTGGCCCCATTTATATATCATCATTTACTGTGAGAGCATCAGGTTAGAGACTGGGGGTTTTAATGGAAGGGTGTGAAGTTCCTGACTGAAGCAGAGTATGAACCTGCTTAATCTGGGACTGGTTATGGATGTGAAGAACTACAGCTCTAACACTAAGAATACTTTACAACAGATAGTAAGAAGTCGTGTGAATTCAGGCACTGTAAGGATTCAATGGCAGTTCAGTGGGTATTGGTTGGACTGCTGTTTTAGGCTCATGTGCCTGTACTCTTCATTATTCTTTTACTTGGTTCTCATCCAGTACCAGCTAAAAAAATAGGGGCTTTTGGATATGAGAATAGATTGAAAATAATGCCATCCTCTCATCTACTTGCAGAGAAAGAACTAGTCGTAAGAACTTCAGTGTTTGATGGACAATCTCTGTTGACAGAAGAGAATAGTTTAGCTGACTTTGAGGTCTTTCTTCTCCTTTTTACTAGAAAATTTCTCATGACCTATTTATTTGCCATGGTGGAAGTAGAAACACCATTCTGAGTCAACCAACTTTTTGCAAATAAATACACCACTGCACCTCATATGTAAAGAACATTGGATAGGAAACCACAAGTATAGGGTGTGATTTCAAAACATTAATAAATAGAAAATTACAGTTATATAAAGGATCATTTGCTTTCATTTATACTTTAAGTGTACTAGTGTAGGACTAATATATGACAAGTAGTTGAGCGGTTTTGAGACGTTCATCTGCAAAAACACAGCAGTCTAGATAACCATATAGTGTAAATTGTTGTTTCCTACCAGGCAGTCTTTTTGAGGTGTATGTATATTTTTTATAAAAGTGTTGGTGAATTATTTGTGTTTGTATTTGAATATTTGCCTTATTTTATCAGGACCCTTTTCCAGAATTCTTCAGGCCAGAAGAATGATGTTTTTCACTTGGACATTAAAAATGTAGGTGGGATAGGCCAGATCTTGGATTTCATGTACACCTCTCACCTGGATCTTAGCCAGGACAATGTACAAGCTATGTTGGATATTGCACAGTGTCTCCAAGTACAAAATGTGCTGAACATTTGCCACACCTTTTTAAAATCTTCTACAGCTGTAGAGCAAACAGCCAGCATGCCTTGTAATAGCGTATTTTCGCTGCAGAATACTTTGACTGCAGATACTAGCTGTGCTAATGACAGTTACGGAGCAAACCTATTGCACGAAGGCTCAACTGACACACAAGCTAATAAAGTCTTGGCTGACCACCATTCCCATGCATCGCAGTCTGTTAATCTTCGTGCACCCTCAGGTGATGTACAGAAGCAACCACAGGACTCCTTAGATGGCAACTGCACAGAACTTCCATTTAAACAACCGAATTACTATTATAAACTACGCAACTTTTACAGTAAACAGTTCTATAAGCAAAATGCTTGCTCTAATCATGAGAGAGTAGAACAATCCTTTTCTTACAACACGTCTACAGAAATAACCACAGTAGAGACTAATTCTTGTACTGTCAATCACTCTGAGTGTATTCTGGAAACCTCTGATCATTTACCATCAAACTTTCTGGTTCAGTCCTTGAATGAAACTGCTCCAGACCAAGATGCAGAAAGCACGCTTATGCAGCCCACCAAACAGATGCGGCTGAAAAAGGCAATACACCTCAAAAAATTAAATTTTCTAAGATCTCAGAAGTCTGCAGAGCAGCTGCCTGAGCCTAAAAGAGATGACAGTAGAATAACAGGAGTAATTGAATCTGTGAATGAAAGTACCATGGACATGACAAATGTCAGAGTTACTGAAGAAAAAGAAGCTGAAGATTTAGTGAATTCCGAGAATTTTGAACAAACTGTTGAAATTGAAAGATCTCAAGGTCCTTTGGAACAAGAAGGGCAATCACACGCTCTTCAGTCACAGAGGCAATATACTTGTGAATTATGTGGGAAGGCTTTCAAACATCCAAGCAATTTGGAGCTTCATAAAAGGTCTCATACAGGTACAGTTACCAATAATTTGGTCTGCAGACCAAATATTTCAATTAAAGAGAACGTCTTGCAGTATCTCTTGATTCAGAGATGCTGGTTAAGGGTCTACTTTCAACAGGTTGTGGTTTTTGCTTTTTTTTTTTTAATGAATAATCATACAGGAATAAAGACTGTAAGACTGAGTTTAGCTGAGTGTTTTAGTTGTATTAAAGATTTCTCCTTCATATTGTTTTTTAGGGTTCTTTTTCAAAGAATGTTGTGTGATATTTCAATGAAAGTTTTATTTTTGTCTTACCTTTAAAAGAGGCATTTCTAGTTAGTTTGTCAGATGGCTCAGAAGTCTGAGTTGGATAACAATGAAAAGTGTAAATGGATAGAAGACGATACTACAAGTGTTTTAGATGCCCTCAGTTCTCTCTGATCGTATATTCATTGTAAGACACAAGTGATAAGGGCTTCGTGGTCATTTCTTTATAACCTGTAGAAATATGCTCTATAATTAATTTATACTTTTTTCCTAGTGTGAACAACTTTCATTGCATTTACCTAAAGAGTAATGCTCTTGCGGACAAGTAGGCTGCAGAGTGAATGAGAATTTTGAATTACTTTGTTTTAAAAGCTCACAGGTAATGTTATTTTTAAACCTAGTGTAGATTTATTTCTCAGTATCTTTATATTCTAGAGAGAAACAAGACCCAGTCTAACTTTGAATTAACTAATTTGTTCAATTTCACCAGCATGTTCTATTATATTTCTACAACTATAGCTATGTTTTTTTAAAAGGGTTTTTAAGAATTACTTTAGCTAGTCAAGTAAAACCAGTGATTTTGAGTCCTTGAGATTACATTATTCCCGATTAAGCTTTTTAATATTTTTTGCTGTTCTTTTTCGCTATTTTAAATATACAAATGCATCTCTCTCAATGTCAAATAAACATCACTTTGCAAATGAACATACATGTGTCAGTACTTTGACAGTAAATATGAATCCCTCTTAACAGATGCTAATTTATTTTGTTAACTGATCCTTAGTATTAAGAATTTTTCCATGTTATTAGTAGAAGAATCTTTCCAGAACCTGAATATTGTGCATTAGCTTCCTGAAGTTTTCACTTGGTATCTTTGACTACTTCTGTATGTTCACACTACTAATACTATTATTATTCTTACTTTGGTCTCCTGTGAAAGAGTTGCATATATCTCTTACCTAGTTCTTCTATTTGCCTTGTATTTTTTTTTAATCTGTTACCGGATATAATGAGGTATATTTTCATATCTTAGAAATTCCAGGAAAATAAGTGATCAGGTAGAAGATAGAGCATATAGAGAAGTCCCAACTGAGGGAGAGACTCTGAAGTAAATAACATGTGAGTTTGTGCTGGAGAATCTTTGTGAAAGAGGGTCCCCAACTGTGAGAAACCTGTTAGAATGTGCGCTTCCTTAGGCATCTTAATTACTGGGAGGAATCTGGATTTTGTGAGTTCTGGTGCCTATAAAACTGCTTGGTTTTTTAAGATGTGTTGCCCGAGTGATAGACTGAATTATTGTATGTTTCCGAGTCTGCTAAACCATTTGAACATGATGGTCAACGTTTAGTTTACCTTTTCTAGTGTATTGTAACTTAAAGGTCAGGGTAGTGGACTGGGTACTAAGCTTTATAGAAGAAAGAGACTATAGCCCCTGATATACGTGTTGTACAAACATTTTTTTTCTTCAGACACAGCATGGCCAGCAAATGCTTACAAGTGTAGGAAATGGGAAAAGAGGAAAAAGGTTGCAGTAGCTTTGCAAGGTTATTTATGTATGTTGCAATTAATTTCTTTGTTCTTATATGAGGTCTGTGTATTTACACATGCTTCTGCTCCACTTAAGCTCTGGTAGGTGTTGTTTCACATTCCACAATGCTGCCAGATACGAACTAGCTTTATATGTTGTGTAAGAAAAGTGATCCTAGACTTGATTTTGTTGTTGTCACTGTCCTTCTCTGCTAGTCTCAGTATACATTGGATTCAGGAATTCCATGCTGCTTTTCATATGCTGTTCTTCCAGTAGCTTTGAAAAAAATCCAGACTTGAATGCTACTTAGTATGGCATTAACATTCTTCTATAGATGTGATAAACTGACAAAGTTTAAGAGCATAATTTAACAAATAATAAGCACATCAAAGGGTGGAAAAACTGAGGCAAGATTATGACTAGATATGCCTGTTTGCTCGCCTGTTATTTTTGGGTCATGTTAATTTGTTTTCAAATATCCAACTAGTGCAAAAAGTGTACTTGGAAAATTGCAGTGGATAGTGATTAGGATGTTAATATAGGAAGGGTCTGTAGCTGAAGGTACAAGGCACACCTGTATCATTAATACTGGGTATGCTGGTAGTTAAGTAATGTAAATGTATGCTAAAAGCCATTTCCATTCATTTGCCACTTCAGAAAGCATAGCAAATTGTTAGCTAATCAATTTTAGAATAGAACAAAAGGGTTAGCAAGGATCTAAGTATTACAGTGCTTACTGAAAGTCCTCCAAATCTGGTTTTGCTGAAGAGATGAAAGAAACGAGTCACTAAAATGGACCTTTCACAATGGCAAGCCAGTTTTTAACCCACAAATGACAATTCTTTCGGCATAAGTGCTGTGGTGGCCTGGTTGTCAAAAAAAAGCACAGCTGAAGTTCTCTGTCCCTGAACACTAGGAACTGCTAAAGAATTTACAGGTTAACGTGGTTGCTTTGATGAGTTGTCTATGTGAAGGACAGGCATACTGTGTTCAACACAAGTCAGTGTATGGGGTTGTCTAGCTGTTTTTAATTGTATTGCTAGCAGATATTTAAAGGAATCTCTAAATAGAGCTTATTGCATTGATTTTAAGATTGATTTTTTTCTTTGCTGAATGTTATAATTTGTTTTTTTATTAGATTGACCTGTCTGAAAAAAAGGAAGCAAACACACCTTTCTTATACTATCCTTACCTATCCAGGAATGTCCAGTGTTTTGTTTGTTTTGGTTTGGTTTTTTTTAAATATTTTCAGGAAATATCTCAAAAAGACCCCCAAACCCAACCCTGTGGAAAGAACTCTTGGCAGGATGGAAAACAACAGGAGCAGAGTTACACTGTCATGTAATCCTCAGTCTTTTCATTCTGAGCTTTGCTTGAGCAAGCTGCCAGCATTCCATGCCTTAGTGGGTCCTGCTCCACACCTTTGTGATCTCTTCAGGAACCCCACTTCTGCCTTCATGCCTTTCTTCTCTGGAGCTGACACACCACTGTTTCGATCCCACTACTGTGTGGGATCAATTTTCTCTATTGCTGTTGATCCAGCTGTGATCTTTGAGAAGATTAGTGGGTTTGGATAAGGTTTTTGGTTTGGAATTTAATGATAGTCATGGAATCATAGAATAATTTTGATTAGAATGGACCTCTGGAGGTCATCTAGTCCAATCCTCTGCTCAAGGCAGGTCAAACTAGATTGGACTGTTTTGCTCATGACCTTGGGTAGTCAAATTTTGGATACCTCCAAGCGCAGAGATTCCACATTTCCAGGCAACCAGTTTCAGTGTTTGACCACCCTCATGGGGTAAAAGATTCTTTTCTTACATCTAATTGGAATTTTTCAAGATCTAACTTGTGTCTGTCACCTCTTGTCCTATCACTCTGTACCTTCAAGAACAACTCGGTTGCATCTGTCTTCCCATTACGTGAAGACAGCAGTAAGATTTCCTGTTTGCCTTCTCTTTGTAAGGCTCCAGATGTGGTCTTACCAGTGATAGGTAGAGAAGAATCATCTTAAGCTTGCTAGCTGCGCTCTTACTAATATGCTCTAGGAAGCACTTAGCCTCACTTTACCTGAGGGATGCTACAACACTGCGTAGTTCAGTATTTCTGCTAGAATTCGTTCTTGGAATAAGTTACTTGATATGCCTTGATATGTGGTTTGGAGTTTCATTCAGGTGCAGAATTGTTCTCCAAAAACTAATTTGACATTTCTTTTCAAACAGAACTTTTTTGTTTTATCTTTACCGTGAGGGAAAAAACCTCCAACTCTTCGTACTTCGGTACAGTTATAATGAGGCTGCATGCTGCCTACAACAATAGTTTTGAGAAATTTGAGCCTCCAATTCCCTCCCTTCCCCATACTTATTTTAGGGTGGATTTCTGTTCAGATAATAGCCTTTGTGTCAACAGTAACTTTTTTTTGGTGTAGGTAATTTCTGCAGAAATTGCTACTACTGGGTTTTATCCTCTGTTTCAATTTACCTTGTTGCTTTTACGGTTGTCAGAAGCCTTCCCAGTTGCCACAGATCTGGCTCCCTGTTGGTTTCATTTATATTTGTGTTGTCAGTATCAGAATTTTTAGTATTTTGCAAATTTAGAGCGGTAATGAAATCAAGCCTCAGTGTTCCTTATAGCTGAGTTATTGGTTTCTAATTTTTATCTTTAGTTGAACAAAAGCTTTCTTGAAACTGCCATAAGATTTCCATTCTTCATTAAGTAGAAAAAGTAGATTTAGGCTCAAGTTGTCAGAATAACTGCAAGATTGCTATCTGTAAAGTCACATAACTGTGTGTGTTTCCTTCTTTAAAATCTAAGAGGATTGCATTTAGTCCTTGGTCCTGAAATATGCTGAAAGCACACCACCTGTATTGGGCAGCAGGGAAGGAAAATGGAACCTCAGCACCTGGATATTGTAGATGTTGCTCGTAAAACTTCCAAGGGTGGAGGAAGAATACTGGTGTAGAGAATACTTGCTGGAAGAGAAGGCTGCACATAGCCAAGAGGTGTTCTGTAATAACACGAAAATCAAAATTAAAAAAGTAAATTAAGATCTTCAGACAGATTTTGAATTAGCACCAAGATGAAACACAGTGTAAAATCTCTTTTTCTTCTTCTGGAAATATCTGCATCACAATCACAAGGATTTACATGAATTCTTTTGCTTCCCTGTACTTGTGGGCCAGATTATATATGTCCTTTTAAAGTACAGTTAGACTCATTAAAATATCATTAGAAGTCTGACTGTCATTGAATTCAGTGGTATTTGAGCATTATTATTATTGTTTTAAAAATTCTATAAGATGCAGAGATTTTTATGAACAGTGTAAAAACTAGGAAACCAAGAACTATGCAGGCAAAAAAACCCCACCTTCATGAAATACTGTAGAGGAGAAAAAGCGATTAGAAAAAGATAATTTATCTCAAATTGACAGCTAGAGAATTGAGGTATTGTGTAGTCACATTCCAGATTGAGAGTCAAGTTATTTTGAAAAGCTAAAGTGGGCTGCACTAGTTTTTTACTAAAGCTGCTCATATGGTTTTAGAGATTCAAGAATACCAGTTTTATATGTATAAATTCAGAATTTTGGAGCAAGTTACTTGGGTTAATTACCAGATACTGTTATATAGGAAGAGAATTTGAAGGCAAATATATATGTCCTGGAATGGCTACGTGCTGATCAGAGATGTATGGTACACATTGAACAGAATCCATCCAAATTAGTTTCTCTGCATTCCTTGTTCTTTTTAAGAGTGGGCCGTTGTATGTACAAGTGGAAAAACTGGTGCACTTCCCATAGCTTTTGTTGTTGCTGTAGGACCTTGTCTGTTCTGTTCCTCCTAGAGGTATAGTACCCTTTTCATTTGAAAAAAAAGTATTTTTTAGAAATCACAAAACACTCCTATTCATATCAAAACTCTTCTACCTAGTTGTTTTGAAAGAAATTCCGTTCCTGAGCAAGTCTACCTTACAAGCTTAATGGTAAATGCTGTACTTCCCTCTTGAATTTCCCCTTAAGTATATGGGTAAGTGTCCTTTTGGGGATATTTTTACTCTTGTGTTACATGTTTTAAAAGGAAGCGTACCAATTTAAAACATTTGTATTTTATTGCAACTATTGGACGTTCTATGTTCTGTTTCTTCTCCTTTTAGGTGAGAAACCTTTTGAATGTAACATTTGTGGGAAACACTTCTCACAGGTGGGAATATTTTATATTATGGTACTTATATTTGAAAATTAAATGCATCTATGTGTTGATTCTAGAAATAAACTTGGTTTTGAGTCTACAGATACTATTTGTTCAAAGACAAATTTGACTTTAGGGATAAAATATTAAAATGCCTTATTTGAAAAGAACATGTTAAATGTTTTAGATTTCTTTGATACATTTTGTACCCTTGATTCTCTCTGCACTCAGAAGATGTTATGTTTTTTGCCTTGAAAAGAATGTTTAACTGTACAGAGCCACAACTATATTTGAAATACAGAGAACATTCATTCTCAGACTGTGCTTTTGCCTTATGCTTAGGGATATGTTATGAATAGCATTTTTACAATTTTTATGTTTTTATATTTATATTTTTATATAATGTATCCACAATACAGTTTCATCTTCCTAAATGGCATAAATTATTAAGCAGATTTTTCTGAGTCTGTTTCCTTCTATGAAGAACAGCACAGTCTGTCTGAAGTGACAAAACTCAGCTATGATTAAAAAAAACCTCTTGTGAAATTCCCTACTTACATAGAGGGCCTAAGCTTTAGCTGTCTTAACTTGCCCTCCAACGCTGGCTTACTCTTCTGGGTACAAAAATTCATTTGTATTTCTACAAATTTGATGCCTAGTTGTCTCATGTTTATTTCTTTTCTATTTTCTTGGCTGGAACGTGCACCTAAGTACAGGAGACAATAGGTGCATAATTTTATACTAAGATTAAATAACAATTATTGTTGAATAACTCTGGGTTTTCTTATGGTTTAAAGATTGGAATTATGTGGGTTTTGTCTACCCACCCACCAGTGCTTGCGCTTCTCTTGCTCCAGTTTTGTAGTCTACCAGTGGGACTTCTTTGACCCATGAATCTGATGCAGTTGCATCCTCCACTGTGTTATTAAATATGAATATAACACTGCATCCAGTGAGCCATACCGTTTCATCATGCTTATCAAGCCATTTGAGCAGAACTGGTTCTACTTATTAGGCAAAGAAAGTGCATTTTAATTCATTTTGATGGCTGAATTTCTAGTTATTAAAAGAAAAAAGTAGATATTTCCAAATTCCATGGAAAGTACTTTGGGCAAATGGAGTAGTATTTTGTACCATTAGTGTGGAGGAAGAGGGAATAGGAAAGCTTCACACTCAGAGTGTATGACAGGTGACAGACTCCTCATGCAACATGCATTGCTCTTCTTTAACTGAAAACAAACAAATAAACAAAAACCGAAACAAAACTGGAAATTTCTGCCTTTTAATTAAATGCTCTTAAAACACTTTCTCCCCTTCCCTCCCCTCACTTGCCTGAAGTTACCTCACTTGCCTGAAGGTATAGGTATACATATTGATGGACGATACCTACACATCCAGAATATGAGCTGTAGCATTCAGCTTGTGTGCTGCAGTTTGTTCTCTGGTTGTAAAAGGGAACTTGGATACTTCTGAGGTACTTGCTTTTGAATTGTGCAAGTAAGCAAGCCTCCACCTAACAGAAAGATGCAAGGATAATTGCTATCTACTTTTCACTTAGAAGACCATCTTTGATCTTGTTCTTGATCTTCTCAGTCTGCAGGCACAGAAATAGTAACACTTTTCTTATTTAAGCCTTCACGTTCTGTACTTTTGAGATAGTGCAGTTGTTGTGCCTGGTAGTGTGTCTGTTCCTGCTG
>NW_009259117.1:1528550-1533802 GCF_000687185.1 Egretta garzetta | reverse complement strand
GAATGCAACTGCTCTGCTGTGTGCTGGAATGTGAAACAGAAAATGAAGAAAGCAGTGGAAACTGGCATAGTAACTCACAGCCTTGAACAAATAACCATAAATGTCTTTGATTTTTGGAGAAAAAGGTTCCTTTTGTACTTTCAGGCCTGCATCTTCCCTTATTACTAGTACACAGCCTGTTGCTATGTGGTCCTTCTCTGGTTGGTGATCCAGGATATCATGTTTTACCTCCTGACTGCCTCCTTCTGCAGAGCTTCTTTTGGGGGACCGTATGCATCAGTTCCTTCACTCTAAAAGCATGCCAGTTACAAATGGACTAAATCTAGCATATCTTCCTGTTGTCCAAATTTGTGAGGAGTAGTGTGGTACCAGTATCAGTAAGAGGATTCTTCTGAGTGGGTTGTTTTGTTTTTTTTCTTCTTTCACTGAAATGCTAGCAAAAGGCCTCTTAGGCTTTTTCATTGGGATGGCGTATTATGCCTTAACCAGGCTTAGGAAGAATACAAGTTACTGATATTTTTACCTTTTTTTTTTGTCTCAACACAGTTAACAAGCTTTTGCCCTCATTGGGAGGAAGTGACGTAGGCTTGTAATGAAGAAATGGATCTACTTGCTACTCTCTGTAAAATGTTTCTATTCTGGCTAAAAATGCCTGTGTGGGAACTTATTTCAGAACAGTTGTTGCATTTCAAATTCATCCTCTGTCTTTATCCAGAATAACTTTCAAATGGCTATATGGTTTGTTTTGTGACGTGGGTGGAGGTAAAGGTTCTGTCTTCTGTATGTTTCTCTCAAATGCACCTCTGCATAAAATTGCTTGTCTTTGCAAAGCACAGACTGCTCCATGGAGAAGTCAGTTTCGTATCCTCCTTCCTCAGAAATAGGTGCCTAATACCTCTCTTTGAATGGATTTCAGAATTACAAGGTTTGGCCTGAGAGAATAGTGGTTCAGTCATACTGAAAAACTTCAGTTAAAGAGAGCTCTCTCAGGGTTCACATGGTGATCCATTTAATATTGTCCTCTGTGCCTGTTTGTGTGCGTTGGCAGTACTTTAGTTCTGGTGTATTACAAGCTCTTACTACAGTGATTGATCATCACAGGTGATTTATTTAAAGCAGTCAGAAGAAATTACTGAGGAGTCGTATTTTTGTTGTGACTAAGGAGGACATGATAATCTTTGAATCCCCAGTTTTCTTTCCTGATTGAAAGGGGTTAATGTTCCTTTAGTGTACTTGGGTAAAACCAGACAGTTATCCACCAGAGAGAGCGGATAAGTTAAAAACAGACCATGGAAGTACGCACAATTTATGGAACATCTGCAGCTCTTCTATCCAGACTAGCTGTATCTTGTGCTTTGGGAACTGGTGTCTCAGTGGATTAGCCATTCAGAAGCACCAGTGGCTTTAAAAAAATCGAAGAGGAAAAAAAAAAGAATGAATAAGATGGTTTTGTCTAGTCATTGTCTGGTTTGCCTGTTAGACTAGCATGATTTTTACAGGATTGGGAGAGGGAAGACGTAATAAAAATTAGTTACCAGTAATCCCATTTGTTCATTTCTGTACTTCCTGTTCTGTTTTCTTTTGATATGAGTAAATATTTATAGGTTTGGAGCACTTGGCTCTGAGTATTTTATGGATTGAAAAATGTTTACTGTATTCTTTTCTTTTTAACCTCCTGATAGCTGAATTCAGACATCCTGATGTAACAGTATTTTATTTGTAGGACAGGGAAAATGAGACTAACATGAACCATATTACTAGTAAATTTTCTTCTTCACCGCAATCTAGAGTAATTTTCATTTATAATTGCATCTGTTTTCAAGTATAGGTCTTTCTTTTTCCTTAACATTTGATTCCAGGCTGCTTTTTTTTTTTTCTTTTTTGTTTTTTTCTTCTGGTCAATATATAATTGCATACATAAGCAATTTGATCTTGAAGTACGTGGTAGTCTGTCTTTACTAGATGAGAATGCTGGAGCTCCTACATGCTTTTTAGGCTTCACTGCCTTAGAATTAAGAATAAAAAGCCAGTCTCGTCGTTTCCATCATTGTCTTTTTATCTGTATACAACATCGGGCTAGCTGAATTTAAATGTATAAATTACTGTCCCTTCAGGCAGGTAATCTCCAGACACATTTACGTCGACATTCTGGTGAAAAGCCATACATTTGTGAAATCTGTGGGAAAAGGTGAGTAGAATTGCTCATCTTAGTAAAGTTAACATGATAAAACTTGCTCATGTTTTCTTTAATCTTCATGAAAAACTAAGGGCTGAGAGCTAAGACAGCACACTGCTCAATTTTGTTTAAAAGACATCGGGTTTAAATGTGTACTGATGGATTAAAATACATAAATGTCTGCAAGTGTTCTGTTGCAAGTCTCAATAATATAATAAATGTCACCACATATATAGTCTGTGGTCTTGCTTAATTTTTTATATAATGGTATCTTTGCTTAAGGATATACTGTTGTGTGTATTTTGAACGGTGTGAGTCACAATGAATCGTGGGTTTGTACCTTTCTCTTCAACTTTTTTTCATTATTTGGTCATATAATTTTTGTTACATTTTATGGAAATTATGAAGTATGGGAAATTTGATGAATTTAAGCAAAGCATTAAATATTTCTGCCTTCTGCTAACAGGCGACAGAAAATACACTAATTTAGGAGTAGCATTTGTAGTTAAACTAAGTTAAATGCAGAATAAATTAGTAACATTAATGGTGAAAAAGGTGTGTGGGGGTTCTAGCATAAATTTAATTGGACATTGCCAGCTTCAAAATGTTTTTCTTAAATGTATCCATTTATCTGTGTTTCAGATTTTAATCTTTGTTCAGAACATCAGGCATTCATTATAGTTGATTTCTACATGATACTCAGTTTAGGAGTATAAGGGGATTATAAAGACAGTAATTGGGTTTCTGTATTCTGTTACAGATTTGCTGCTTCTGGTGATGTTCAGCGTCATATTATTATCCATTCTGGAGAAAAGCCTCATCTGTGTGATATCTGTGGCAGAGGTATGTAAGAACCAAAGTTTCTGCCTCTGAGGTTTTTTGATTGAAATGTGAGGAGTCATTTTAATCTTGGTGTCTGTCACATTTTTCTAGGATTCAGTAACTTCAGTAATTTAAAGGAGCACAAAAAGACCCATACAGCAGATAAAGTATTCACCTGTGATGAATGTGGGAAGTCATTCAACATGCAACGAAAATTAGTAAAGCACAGAATTAGGCATACTGGAGAGAGACCATACAGCTGTTCAGCATGTGGTAAGATTTACTGTGCATAGCTTGGTTGTGTCTTTGCTTTTTAAATGATAAGTAAAAGTTCCTATGTCAGCAGAATAACAGTTAACCAAAATGATTTTAAATTGAAATACTGTGTTGTGAAAGCTTTTCTCAAACTATTATGTCTTGAGTGCTTCATAGTCTTTTATTTGGTGTATTAAACTCCCTTAGCTGTTATAAGTAAGTTCAAAAGTGAATTTTCGTTGAAGAATAGAGAAAGGAAATAAGAGGAATCACCATTGGATGTGTACAGGTTTGCTAGAGAAGTACTGACACTAGCTGCTTCAAAAAGTGATTTATTTTCAGTATAGTCCTTTCTGATGGAAAGCTAGGTTTGGCATCACTTGGCTATCAATGGATTTTTTGTTTTTCTTTCCCCCCCCCCCCTTCCCCAATGAATACTGTTCGGATTTAACTGCATTCAAACACAAAGTTGATAATAACAACCTTCTGCTACTTTGCTTCAACCTCTGGAATAAAATCAAAACTTGATCAGTGCTTCATACCAGAGAACACCCGTTTTCAAAATTTGCTAGGTAGGTCATACTTCCAGGTGGTCTGAAAATTGCTCTTTGATCAGTGATTCATCCTTGTATAACATAGTTCTCAGAAATTGCATTGTCTGTCCTTATCTCATATGTTACTTAGCATACTGCATACTACTTACTTCTCTGCCCTTAAGTGCTCTTTTTGGTATAATTTCATTCATGTTCTGAGGAATCAGCTTTGGCAGAGGGAAGCTCCGTATGATAATGTCCAACTGCAGTATGTTTTATTTATAATATCTTGAGGCACAAGAAAAGCTGAAATTATCAGGAGATCTTGCATCAGAGGGAGGAAATATAGATGTGCAGGATATGAAAGTATAAACAGGGAGTTGTGTTGCTGTCATTAAAATAGGCTTATTTTCATCTTGTCTTTTGATTATTTTTCATTTTAGCCAGGTCATTGTGTACTGGGAAGGCAAAAGTTGTGCAAAGAGGATCTGATCAATCATTAAGAAATCATTCACATTATGCAAAAAATCCACATGTATTATTCCAGTAATTTATAATCTTACTGTTACTGTTTAATGGTTTTTCTGAAGAGAAATCTGGGCAGCAGAATGAAAAGTACGATGACAAAAATTGACACTGCAGTTTTACTGGGCTTTCAGATAACACAGTTCATTTTAGTTGGTGTCTGTGCTCACAAAATAAAATCATCTTTAATCTAGGTAAAATGAGATAAAATCACAAATAGGTACCATCTTATTCCTACTGTCCTAAAGAATGTGAGGGGTCTGAATCATGTAGCAATTCTGGGAATTAATGCTCTCTTGTTCTGCTGCTTCTTCTACACTTTGCCTTGGTTCAGCCTCAGACACTTTTTTCTTTGCAGTGTGGTAATGGAGCTTATTTGACCCTGTGGTTCTGAAAATAGGCAAACAGTTTAATATATTATTGCATTCTAATATTTACAGCAATAAAAAATTACCAATTTGACACATTCTCTGTCTAGAATATAAAAAATAGACTGCTGTGTTACGTTCGCTCAAAGCTAACAAAAAAGCTAACTTTGTCAGCAATTTAAGAACAGTTCCTTGGTGACAAACAAACCATTACTTTCTGTGATGTAGTTCTCACTGGAAGAATATATTTACAAGCTTATCAGCACACTGTTTCTCCAGGCAGACGAATTAAATTGATTATTTTTAATTTTTTTTCCTCCACAAAGATTGATACAAACTGCGATTACTCACAGCTTTCAAATACTAATGGATATTCCCGCCTTTGGAGACAGAAACTAAAGCACTGGGAGATACAAGTTAGAAAATCAAATCAAGAAGAAGAAACAAGTCATTGAATTGTAAAAATAGATGGAACTTGTTCGAACCTGTTGCAGATAAACAGAGTACCACGACTGGGACATACCATACCTTATCACTTGATATTTTCTCTGATTAAAACATGTTTATGCACTT
>NW_009259117.1:1526130-1528491 GCF_000687185.1 Egretta garzetta | reverse complement strand
GCTCTGGTGACCTGCGTAGACATGTGAGGACTCATACAGGAGAAAAACCCTATACCTGTGAAACTTGTAACAAATGCTTCACTCGCTCTGCTGTTCTACGGCGGCACAAGAAAATGCATTGTAAAGCCACTGATGAAGGTCCAAACACACTAGATGAATTTACTCAAGGGATTGAAACTTCTGATCTTGACAAATCTCAGAGTTCTGACTCTTTTGGCCAAGAAATGTCTGTTACATTGTTACCAGTATCTGTTAAATTCCCCATTCGTCCAGCTGCAAATTCAAATGAATATGATAGTTCTGCGGATTCTTACTGTAAGCTGCGATCAATGATTCAACACCATGACTCAGCAAACCAACAGAAGCTGAATGTGGATTCTGCTAAACTCCCAAAAGCTCAGACACAACAAACTCCACCACCACCACCATATGCTTATGCAGATGTAGATGTATCTTCTGCAGAAGAACCCTTACAGTCTGATAACATTCACATGATTCGTTCCCCTATGGTTAGCTTGGACAGTCATTGTAATGATCCACTGGGCAGTCGAACATCATCTGCTGCATACAAGAATAATGAAGGACCATTTTTCTCCAGCATGACCCTCTGGGGTTTAGCTATGAAGACCTTGCAGAATGAAAGCGAATTGGAACAATGAGGGCTCAGGTGACTGTATCAAAGCGTCTTAGAGGCATTTCATGCTAAAATGATTGCAATTGCACTGCAGCATAGAGAGATCAGAGCTAGTTTTTAAGCCAGCTAGCTTGGATACTGGTAGAAATTGAGATGCGCATGCCCAGAGCCTAGTGTAGGCTGCCTTTACACTGCTTCTCAGCAAAGCTCAGATCTAGTTTCGAGGACCTTTGTTGTTCTGTGACTGCACTGTGTAGCTTGTGTGTTGCCAGGATTTACTAAAATTTACCATTTACTAAATTTACCATATAACTTGGTGTTCTTTACCTGATAATGGAGGAAAGGGTGGCCCGATGTTTAATATCATGATATGGGTGCAATTCAGGCATGGGTCATCAGAATTGTGTAAGGGTGTAGATATGAAAAGAGGAAAATATTTAACAAATGCCTAGTGAACCTGAGTTTCAGTAGTGGCTTTCTTACCAGTAGGATCATTGGTTTACATGACTTGAGTATTGTGATACTAAATTTAAATGTTAAATACTGGAGAATATTTGTGATAGTGCAAAGTAACTGTATATCTAGAAACTTTATTTTTTTACAATAAAAGCTTTTTTTTTAGTATTTTATAAACTATTTTGCACAGCAGATTATTTGTACAATGAAGATCAAGATCAGGAAATGCAAATAAAGGGAAGTTGTTTTACATTGTATCTTAATTGCTCAATGTGTTTCATCTTTTTATGAAAGATTTTGAGTAACATAATTCCATCTATTCCAGGTATCTTTACAATGCTAATGGGGATACCAGCACAAGAAGAGCTGCACTATAAAATAGGTGCAGTCAGTACACCAGTAGATTGTCTTTGCATTTCACTGTAAAACATTGGCTAATTAATGCAGTGAATAGACTCTTACAGGATAGAAACTTTGCTTAGAGGCCTTTTTCTGCTTTGGTGCTTTGAATGGTTGTATTCATTTTCTGTATAGATCTGTTGCTGCATTTCAAATTGCTTGCTACAGTCACATGAGTTTTACTGGCCTTTTTCCAATGCATCAAAAAGTTTTAGCAGTGTGTTGTCAAGCTTTATGCTAAACCATTCCTTAGATACTGTAGTTGCTGAAAGGAAAATATCCTTATACTAACCTTTTTTCTGAAGTTCATTTGTAGGCTGGAGAGTCTGTTTGAAGTACGTACTTATTACCAATAAGGAATCTCAATGTTCACCACTAGCAAGACAGCTGTGAGTACTGGTATCTCTAGTATTATATATTAAGACTACAAGACTTCAGAGTTGCACTTGCATGAAAAGTAGTCCAATATTTATTTGGGACTACAAAATCACATGAAAACCCCAAACATCTGGTTATATAAAAATTTTGCTTGTGAAAAGAAGAGTTTGTAGGTCAAGAAGTAGTTTTCAGTGTTTTGCAGCAGCTAACAAGATCTGGCGTCGCTGCTATTTTAATAACACTGCAGTTCCTCTGCTGAAAAAAATGTGTTTGAGTAAAACTAATAGCTGGAACTGTCTAGTAATTTATATGTAATGTCACATTTACTGGTATTAGAAAATACGTTGTCACTTGTATCCCACTGAAGCACAAAAATTCAAATTATTGTAACTGGCTAGTACTCTCCTCACCCCTCCCGAGTTGATGGATGGCATGAGGAGGACCGGGAGCGCAAAACCCCTCCTGCTGTAGGAGAAGATCGGGTTTGTGACCTC
>NW_009259117.1:1506303-1525639 GCF_000687185.1 Egretta garzetta | reverse complement strand
ACCACCTCCCTGGGCAGCCCCTTCCAGAGCCTGACAACCCTTTCCGTGTAGGAATTTTTCCTAATGTCTAGCCTAAACCTGCCCTGTGTTGAATTTTGCCCAGAAACTAGACAAAAAGTCACATTTGATCCACGTCGCACCCAAAAGCTGGGCAAGAAGGAAACGGAGGAGGTTGTGTGGACTTGATGAAATGGATGAAAAGCTGGACATGAGCCGGCAATGTGCGCTGGCAGCCCAGAAGGCCAACCGTACTCTGGGCTGCATCGGGAGAAGTGTGGCCAGCAGGTCGAGGGAGGTGATTCTGCCCCTCTACTCTGCTCTGGTGAGACCTCACCTGGAGTACTGCGTCCAGCTCTGGAGCCCTCAGCACAAGAAGGACATGGAACAGTTGGAGCGGGTCCAGAGGAGGGCCACAAAAATGATCCGAGGGCTGGAGCACCTCTCCTATGAGGACAGGCTGAGGGAGTTGGGGTTGTTCAGCCTGGAGAAGAGAAGGCTGCGGGGAGACCTGATTACAGCCTTTCAATACCTAAAGGGGGCCTATAGGAAAGATGAGGAAAATCTTTTTAGTAGGGCCATCTGTGACAGGACAAGGGGTAATGGTTTTAAACTAAACCAGGGTAGGTTTAGACTAGATATAAGGAAGAAATTCTTTACAATGAGGGTGGTGAAACCCTGGCACAGGTTGCCCAGAGAGGTGGTGGAGGCCCCATCCCTGGAAGCATTCAAGGCCAGGTTGGACAGGGCTCTGAGCAACCTGATCTAGTTAGCGGTGTCCCTGTTCCTGCAGGGGGGTTGGACTAGATGACCCCTAGGGGTCCCTTCCAACCCAAAACATTCTATGATTCTATGATTCTATGATACTTGGTAGAACAAGAATTAGTTTTGCTAGACCAGGAATGTAGACCACACGTGACTTACAGTCCACAGCCTGCGTTCTGTGGAAGTCCAGAGCCTGGAAAATACAGCATTTTTCATCTTTTTAAAGTGCTCACCACTTTTTTCCCCCCAGGAATTCAAAACTAGCTGTTCAGTTTCTTACTGTGTTAACACCATCTATTACAATTTGTGGCTTTCCTTCCTTTTACTTAGGCCAGCTCCCTGTTTTTAACTGCTTTCAACCTGAGTTGAAATGAGATAGTATTGCTGGCCAGAGCATAGCACTCCTTAAAACAAAAGGGGCAGAACATTACACTGTGTATGTAAGTCCTGAAAGATCCAAATTTCTCTCAATTGTCATTTAATGTTATGAAAAAACTTTTTTCACTACATTAACAGAGCAGTTAAAAAAATCCAGATGCACTGGAGAGCAAAGTGGGAATTTTTTCACCTTTCTTTTCTTGTAGTGCACATATTCTAGGAAATCCTAAAACATATTTTTCCAGCCAATGAAGTCAAAACAAAGAAGCTTTTGCAGTGCTCAATTTTAAAAATAGCATGTAGGCTGGCAGAACACAGTCTACATAGGATTAAGCAGGGAGCACTTTGTATATTTGAACCCTTAGCTCTTCTCTCATTCATTTTCTTTTATACTATTTGCTGGTGAACACTGTGGATCTTTGTGGAAATCATCCACGTGCTATTCAACAATCCATATATTATGGTTCTGTCCCTGACCGTGTGTGCTCACACTCGCTCACTCTGCTTTCCCTTCCACTAGTGCTTAAGGCAGAATGTGGGTATCTGCCAGTCACTAGCCCTGTAGCTTTCCCCTTGTCAGAAACTAATTTTAGATTTACTTATCCCAAGACAAAATAGAAATTTGATTCTGTTCCCATGAGGATTCTGTTGCTTGGAAAGGACAAATCTGTAATTTGTGAACCTTCTAACTTTTTAGTTGCCTCTGGTTCTGCAACGGTTTTGCTTTCACTATTGTATTTCAGTAGACTCAGTACAGGATAGGTTTAAAACAGACCATGTTGCAACCTTTGTGCTCTTCTAACAGAGCATGGGAGGGGTGTATGCTTTGTTTTGGAGGAACGTGTTGTTGCTGAAGACTGCCTTAAAGTGAAAATGGCATCTTGAGATGTTTGTAAGCATATAGATTAGATTGCTAGGTATCAAGTGCTTTGTGCCAAGAGGACAGTTGCGTTGCACAAAGGATAATTTCTCTTGGCAGTATTTCTTTCTGTGAGAGTGTGTCACACCAAAACGTGAAGGTTCTCAAACCTGCTCCCAGATCATGAATACTGTTTGCAGTTTGGGTAGTTAGATAAAATACTGTGTTGTAATGTGGCGTCTTTGAGAAGGAAGTAGAGAAAACACTGGTAGGAGAAAGCAGCCCATCCGAGTTTGCACAGCTGGAACCAGAAAAAGCAAGAGTTGCAGCAGTGGGCAGGAGCACTAAGAACTGTTACTTCTAGCTGGCTTGAAGGAAGAACTGAGCAAGAGAGAAAATTCAAAAGATTAGTAGATAGATGGAGTCAGATGGAAGAGAATTAATTTTTATATATGGAATAAGAAGTTTTGGATTAAGAAGCCCCATCCCTGCAGCCACTTTGCAGTGAGAATATCACTGCCTGACTGCAAGAAGATGTATTCTGCTTTTGTGTTTCCAAAATCAAGTCTAGTATGTCATGTCAATTTAGTATTGTCTAGCACTTTTCTCAGTGAGCCATCTGTAGAAAATTACCTTGAAAGAGGATCTTTTTCTGTATCCTAAGAATTTCCTGTGCCAACCCGTAGGTCCATAATGAAGAGGAGTGGGAATAGGACTATCAGCCCACGTTTGCTAATGCTGCCATAAAGCTGGCACAGTTGGAAAACAGCAGCTACCCCGTGACTTTGAAGAACAGGTGGAAACCGTGACATAGTTGTTGAGCCAATAGTATTTCACAAGCAAGCAGACGCCCAGCCGTAGCTATTGCTCATAAATACCCGTAGCCAGCGTGCTGAGGGATATGAATAAGCATCAGTCAGTTGGCTAGTAGCAGGCACTGCTGAAGTGCCATTATAATCAATGTAAATGGCATGCTATTTAAAAAGAAAAACGTTAACCAACCTGGCATAGTAAAATCGAAGGACTGCTAATTGTAATTTATTAGAATAGCTATCCTGCAGTTCAGAGCTGCTGTTCAGTTCATCTTGCAAACTTGAATCACTTTTGTTTCCAGAAGATGCAGGTAATTGCTCAGGGCTTAGTTTGGGTTTGTTCAGTGCAGCGAGATCTCTGTCATTTGACTCCTGCACAGTATAAAACCCCTAAATGATAGTAGTGTTTAAACTTTTGAAGGCATTACTGTAGTTTTTGGATAATTTAAGTGCATTAGGCCTATACAAAATTAAACCTGCCATTTTTATGTGGGTATGTTTTCTATGTGTACATAGGAAAGTGATACATCATATAGTTAAGTCTAAGTTCAAATAACTCCCCCTCCAAAAATAAATCCTCTATAAATAATGAGACTTACGAACTAGTTTAGTTAGAACTGAAGATGAAAAATTGTTTAAGGAAGAAGAACTTCACTAGGAAGGACTTATCGCTTGTTTGTTACCTGTTGCCATTGAGCGCATACGGTGTTTTTGTGGTCTGAGACTTTATCTGCATTCTCATACTCTTTTTTTTTTTTTTTTTAAACCTGGCCTACTAGATGTTTTGCAGTTTCTTGAATTCAGGGGTTGGGCTTTAGAGCAGAGCACTTGTGCTTTGTTTCCATGGCTTCTTCAGCAAGTCCAAATAGGCTTAAACTCCTGTTGATCATTTTATAGGGAAGTAATTGCTACACATGAAGTCTTCCCAAAACATCTAAGTGGCATATACAAGAGCAAGCCAAATTTAAGACAAAATCAGTGTGAAGCAAGTGGAACTGGCCCTATAGGCCATTTGCTTCTGGAATCCACTTTTTTCTTTCCTTTCTTTGTCTTCCCCACCGTGGGTAGCTCCATTCATACGTGGACAGCTGCATTCAATTCTTGCTGCTCACTTCATGCCACTTACCTCATAATCCAGACCAGAGGTTAACGTATTCAAGCTCAGTGAGGAAAAGTGTAGAGGCATATAGGTAAACAGAGTCCCACATAATTGTAAAACTCTATAAAAATCTCCAGTCTCTATGTTCTGGGATATGTGCTGGGATTTTGGATATTTAGCCTTCTTGCTAAAGAACTTGTTTCAGCAGTGATACGTAAAACAAACACGACAAGAAATGTTGATGGTCCTGCTTGTACAGAAGACTTAATAGGAAGCAAGCAAAAGTGAGCTTTACAGTCAGATTTGAAGGAGCAAAATGTGATAGCTTGGGAAATGTGTTCTACTGACAACTGAAGGGCCCTAGATGCAGCTATTTTGTAATTCAGTATGCTAATGACTTCAAAGTGACCTGTGCTCCACTCTGCTGCAAATAGATTTCTTTGTATTGGTACACACAGGCTTCTGCTTTCTGGTCCATAGCCTTATTCATTAATCCTTACTGACATCTATTATTGAATTTGCCTTCTCTAAACAGTTGGTTTCCATCTCTGTTATTAAATCTCCATCCTAGCAAATAGATAAAAATTACCTTTAGAACACAGCCTAGTGAAGACACGAGCTAGTGACTCAGACATTCTTTTTCCTAAAGACAGTACCCCTACTGTTTAAATATGATTTTTTTTTTTTTTGTAGTTGATATTCACATGTGTGTTTGGATCTGACAACAGTTTTGTTCTCTTGGTGAGGGAATTTTTCCTGGAAGGCTACAAAAGCCCATTAATAGACCCTCACAATGCAGTGCTGAGGAGCGTGCATGCATGAACTACAAGTCTGCCAGCTTTTTGTGAGGCTCTGCAGGGGGCACTACACGGAAATAAAGCCTTTCAGGCCCTTTTAATGTAGTTCTGACCTTCCACTCTATATTAAACAGATGACTGGAACCAGAAAGATAGGTCATTGTGATTGCGGTTAATATTTGTAAGGACCAAAGCAGCTCTCAGCCTTTGAGGTAGAAGGGAATCATCTTAAGTGTGAAAATGTATCATCGCAAGAATGGGGAGGATCAAAGGAAGGCCAGCTGGTGCTCGGACATCTTTTCATAACCTTTATTACAATGCTAGAATACACTAACCTCAATGGGAAGTCCATTCAATTTGTGTATTTCAAATAGATAATCTGTATTCTGGTGAAACAAAGCAACCTAAAAAAGCCCCTTCTAAAAAGGGGGTGGTTGACACAAATTTGCCTATGATTTAATCATACTGGTTTTCTAAAATCAGCTTAGCTTTTTCAATGCAAATATATGAATGTATGACATGCTTATTTTGGAAGTGTCTGAAAATTTGTAAATTTAGGTACAGAGAGTTCTAGCTGATTTTACTGTGGTTTACTTCCACTTCTGAATAAAGGCCCTCTGCATTTTGCCATGCACAAAACGTGAGGCACAATATTTCAGGGAAAAACTATACAGAGCATTAAGTCGTCCAGGAGGTATTTATATGTGGAGGCATGAAAAGGCCAAGATTAAAGCTGACTAGTGTTGACAAACAGCAAAATTTAAGCTTGGGCTTCCAGGGAACATCCTACCACTCTAAGTATATATGAAATTAGCAATATCAAAGCAGAAAATGAATGAAGATTGCTGTTTAGAGGTAGGCTGTTACAGTAAAGTCCTGTGTCCGCAGGTTGAGGGCTGTGCTCCCAGATCTGTGCTAAATGGGTAGGGAAAAGCAGTGGGACTGTAGGCATAGACCAGAGGTGAGCACTTCTGCTGTGGTATTTTTTAGATAGGCAATACTGGGGATCACTTGAACATCAAAGTTCAAACTCAAGTGTTAAATGGTTTAGTTATTACTTTCAGATTGGGATTTCAATCAATCACTTTCTGAATTTGTTCCATGGATTCAGAATGGGGAAAGTATCCCTTCTACTCATTGAGTAGGGACTTACTTCCAACCAACTTTATTAAACGTTTTGGCTAAAGATTGACACCTATTTAAGAATTGCATTATTTATGGAGTTAGGCCGTGACAGGAAAGTCAGCAGTTAGTCTCTTAATACTGCAAAACACCAAATGGGCAAACGACTATTGCCTTTTCCTACCCAGAAAGCGACGGCAGACAGTCAGCGCGTCAGCTGAGTAATGACTGCAGCCTGTGAAACAAGTCTGAGGGGCGCTGAAGTTCTGACAGCTTCAGGAGATGCAACAACTTTGTTTCAATTCAAAAGTCATTAAAATCATTCCTAAGTTCTAAAGCTCAGAAGAAAAGGTATTTAATTTCTTTTTCTCCAAGTAATTTGCATGTCAAATCTCTCTCCCTCTCTCACGCGCGCTCTCTCCCTCTCTCTGCTGCCGGTGATGTCTCTCTCAGCAGCTGTCTAGTCATGAATCACTCCTGTCATCTGAAGCATATTTTTAACACTTCTGGACGTGCTCTAAAAGCAAATGCTGTTAAGCAAACAATTTGCACTGTTTTTCCATGCACCCTCTTCACTTCCCAAAACCTTTCATAATCATGATTTTAAAAGCTGGGTCACAGGGGAATCAGGTACTGGAAAATACAACCTTTTGTATTTGTGAGAGTATCATAACGTTACATCAAGTTCTCATGTTATGCAGATCTTCTGTCTGACTTGCAGAAGACTTGAAGGTGCCTGAAGCCTGAGAATTTCACTTCATTAAGATTCATATGAATGTTGCCTTTGGTTTCACTCATTGTAGTCTGCACCCTCTCAAGCTCAAACTTCAGTTTGAGTTTAGGAATTGAGCATACAAAAAGAAAATCACTGTCAAAGCTTAGCTCAGCTGCTGTTATGGTGAAGTAGATTAGATTATGCCATGTTTGCTTCAGAGTGGTTATTTTACAGCCTGAAATGGAAAACATAATCATGGAGCCTGATAAATTATTTGTCTTGTAATCATGAGTTTCAGAGCTACCACAAAAAGGACAATGACCAAAAAGGTTTTGATCTTAAAAGCTTTTCTGCTTTTCTCATCTCTTCTTTGGCAGAAGGATGACTGCTGGGGCCCTAGGGACCCAAGGATCTTCGCCAGGTGCCTGGAAGGCCTTTGGAATCATCCAGTAACAAGTCAAATAGGAAGAAAAGTGTATTTTGGTCTTCTCCCATTGGCTAGTAAGTGACTCTTCTGTCAATTCAAATATTTGTCAGGAATACAAGTTGTTGAGCTCTGGATCCAAATGATTACACTGGCATATGGGGAAAACAGGAATCCTGATTGTGCCCAGCTGGAAAGAACTTTCTCTTTCCAACTGTGGCTTTTAAATACCTAGGACTGAGTTAGTTTTGATTTTTCCAAAGCCTAGAAGCGATAACCCTAAAGGATGCTTTTGACTGAAGTCCTAATGCAAGCGTTCCACCAACGGTATTTATGAGCCACACACTTGCACTTTGTGTTTGCAGTTTACATCCCTTTATATTTAAGTGCTTAGAAGAACCCTAGTGAGACAAAATACTAAATAATAATTGAAGTCTAGGACATAATTGTGTAATGTATTTCTGATAAGGAATGCTCTCATTTGTGCCCTTGCAATATTGCAAGATTTGTGCCCTTTAGTATTGCAAGAAAAGCCTGACATATTGTGAGTGCCTAGAAATCAGAAAATGAAAATAATCTCAAAGTATTTGTAGCCGTTATTTGTAAGTCACATTTCTGATGCTTTAGGATATACCCACATGGTTTTTGAATGTGCGGTTTGTATCAAGCAATAGGTTCCCTCATCTCTCCCTTATTCCTCCATGCATTTAGGTTAAGCGATTTATTTTCTCCTGGGCCAAACGTCTCCCTGGTGCATCCTTGGTAGGAGGTTGGATTCGGAGTAATGGGCGAGTAAAGAGTTTGTCCACCGGGTGGCAGTGAAAGCTCGAGTTACGGAAGGGATGGATGGTCCCAGGGCTTGAACTGCTCCGCTGCGACTCCTCCGGCCTCGGTGCCTTCCCCCTGCACGTCCCAGGTCATCAGGCTGTGGCTTTACCCACAGTGATAAACCTCATTCCTCTATGTCAGGAAGCAATAATGTGTTAGCTCGTTTGCTATCTATGTCTTTAACAAACTGTAAGGAAATAACTTCTTACCCTAGACATACCTTCCGCGCAGAGCTGGAGGTAGCATTGCCAACAGCCAGAATATGCCTGTGCTTCAGTCTTGCAGATATTGTCATGTGATATAAATATAATTAGTTTTATAGTGTGCTTTATCACTGTGTGTTTTGTGAACATGTGTTCCTACCTAATGCCCTAATACTTTAAAACTGTTCCTCTTGCTGCAGGTGGTTGCACAAAGTGAGCCAGCTCCATTATGCTCGTGCAGTGGTCCCTTGGGAAATGCTCTGACCCCATGGCAGAGCTCTGTGGGCTCTGGGGACCTCTTACTGTTTCCTGATACTATTTTCTAAATAAACCCTTAATCACCTCTGTCACTTAACCTGAAAGGATCCTCAGCACACTAAGTACTTTTAACACAGCTCTGTTTTGAACTTACCCATTGCTGTTCTTTGATGGTATGATGCCCACCTGCCAACCCACCTACTACCTTAGGAAGTCATTCCCCACTAATTCTCCCTGCAGAACAAAAGTTTTGGCTTCCACTTCTGGCAAGGATCTGAAAGTATTGCACAGCTGCATGTATTCAAACTGAAAGGGCAGGGATCAGAGAAACCAGTCAAAGCATAAACAGTGAGAAGTTGTCTGTGTTCAGAATAAATAAAGTATGAGTGTTCGAGAATAGCACAATTGAAATTTCTTAGCTGTACCTTCCCCAGAATGGGAGGAGAATAGGTCAAAAATCAAGAAAAAAGAATCTGAAAGTGGTTCCTTTAAGATTAAGAAATAATCTCTTCAAAAAGTGCACAAAACCTAAAATCTAATAGTAAAGTGAAAAGTATGGATTTTGGTCCTTACATGTAATTTCCAAGGATGTCTTGATATGGAGTTGCAATGTTTGGCTTTGTGATTTTTGCCGTACAGGTTAGTACTAGATGCAGATCAAACACTACCGTCGGTTTTAAACCTGCTTACAGATCTGGCAGCGATAAAGGTATCTATAAAGTGTTATGAGTCAAATAGTATGACTTTGTCAGTACTTTACAACCCAACTACATTTCATCGCTTTACCATTTGTAGTAAGGGCTGTTATCACTATAACTGGTATTGCTGTGGTGGGACTACCTGTGCCACTGCCAGAAAAACAGTCGATTGCTTGAACTGAAACAGGATGTGCACCCCCCTCTTGCTACAGCCGAGATTTTGCTGCTGTAGCATTTTCAGCTCTGTTCAGTAGTATTTTTCTAAGTGAATCTTAACTTAAATGTGAATGTGTGTGTTTACGTGTTAGTTATTGAAAGCATATTGCTTTCTGCGTTTCCTGAGTGCACAGCAGCTGATAACCACAAGTACTATGCTTGTTTATCCTAAGTATTTCAAGTATTCAGCTCTACCAGAACTGTCAATTGATCTACTAATAGGCAGTTTTGTAATAGAGATCTGTTAAAAGACTGTTCCCCCAAAACATTCTAAAACAACTTGAATAAATTCTTTTGTAGAAAACAATTAATTTCCAAATATTTTTAATATTTTGGTACTAGTAACGTATTGGTTACTGGCTTTTTTTTAAGTAATCTAAATGAATTATGTACATTGGACAAGGGTGTTAAGGATATTCAGGCTCTTTGTTAGATTTGTAAAAGCACTTAGGTGTCTCAAAAAGACACCCTCCTGTACCAAAATATTAAAAATATCCCCATACACATATGTAAAAATGTCTTTAAAAGTCGGCCTTCAGTTTCCAGCACAGCTGGACATTGGTGTTCTTTAGAGTTTGTGTATACAATGTATGTTGGGTTGGTTACATTACTGAAGGAACACGTGAACCATATTTGCTATCCATTTGTAGTCAATATCATTATTTATGCTTGTATATGTGTAATTTGTCCCAAATGAGAGGAAGAGGAAGCTTGACCAGAATGAGATTTCTTTATACAAATGGAACTGCCATTGCACTCTGGTGTTCTGTGGGCATGATGATACCGTTTTTTTAAAAAAAAAATCATGTCTCAAACTGACATAATTGTAGCCTGAGCAAAAATAATGTTTTGAACAGGCTTAAACTTTCTCTGAAATGCCATGAGTTAATATGCTGACCCTCTAGAAAAGTGTCTTGAATAAGAAAGTAATTAAAAGCCTCTACAAATGAAGATCACAACTTTTCCTCAAAAGCAAATATTAGAGACTTAGACTTACTGAAGCTCAATATGATCTAGTTTAAGAAAAAGTGTTTATACAGATTAAAAGTTAGTGCCCTGCAGCAGGCAGAAAGCAACCAGTACCTGCTGCTGCTACTTCTAGGATGTTTTACAGTATCCATAGTTGCACGGTAGGACTAGATTGAGAGAACAGATAGGATAGCTCTTGAATGGCTGATGTCCTCTTTAGTAGTAGTGATAGATACTTCCTTGTCTTTGTCGAATGTTTCCTTATGCAGCACTCCTTTTTGGCTTTCTGGTAGTTGACATCTACATACGATAATTGGAGACAGATGAAATCAAGAGCAGACTACTGGGAAACAACAAAAACATCCATCTGCTCCTCTCTGTGTCCAGTGAGCTGTTGCTTTATGATCTTATGACTATCTGCAAATTCTTTTTTTGTTAAGAGCCAGTTGGATTGAGTTCAGCTGAGCAAAATGCGGTTGGGCAGTTGAGAAGGTATTAAAATACACCACTTCTGACTTCTTTGTAGGGATTATAACCTGAGATTGTCACTAAACTACTACTGTGAGTTAGCTTGGCCATCCCAATGCTCTGGAAAAATCGTCCTTTTCTGTCTCTCAAGCCTCAGGTCTGATTTGCTTTTCTTTCGGAATTCAGCTTTGTCTATAATGGGAAATGGAGCAGGGAATTGTTAGTTCATCTTTGTCCAGTGCTTTGAAGATGTAAAGTATTTTTGGAAGCTGCTTTTGGTACAGTTGCGCATATTCTCCTCAGGCAAAGGAATCTAACATTTGCTCTCCACAGCCTGCCCTGAGCTGAGAATTCAAGGAGCTCTCACTCCCCTCCTGTCCAAGTGGAGGTCTTTACTGACAGTTCTGACTGAAGACACTGATTCAAGAACCCGATTTATGGAGAGTCCTGAATGTGTTTGGCAGATTTCCTCAGCAGCTGTACTTTAACGCTCAGTGGGAACCCTATCTTTCTGGAATTGTTGCTCACTTGTCATTTTTATTTTCTATTTTTCACTGCATTTTCATTTTGACTAATTCTTTTTCAGATGTGCCCCATGTTTAGACATTTGATTTATTTAAAATTCATAAGTACTGGGTTTAGATTTCTTAGCATGTAGGGTGCTTAATGCCCTCAGTTGCAGTTTCCTAAAGTAACATAAGTCATTCAAATATAGCGGTGACAATGTTGCATGTTTTACAGGACACAAATAGGTTTTTTATGTTCTTAAGTCTCTTGCTGTGAAGTACCAGGAATCCTGTGCTAGTCAACATCTGTGCCGTCTGGATGTAGCTAGTCTTGGTTTTCATTTTTTCAGCTAGTAGAGAAGGAATTACTCCTGTGGCAACCTGACCCTGCAGGGTTAATACTATTTCTTTGAAGTTACTACTGATACTGCTTGCTACGTCTTTTTGTCATCGTTTTTCAAAGTATCTTCTCTTGCATGGCTTGTCAGTTTAAAGGAATGCAAAATGAGTTAGCAGGATAGGAAAAACTCTGTGTTTTAAAGCCATGATAAAGCTCTAATCTTACAAATGAGTGCAAGATACAGTGCACATAAGCTGTGAATGAGGTTTTGCTTTTACTGTTCTTAATAATAGGCAGGACTTGTGTGTGTAAAACCCTTTCCATCCAGGATATAAAACTAATAATATTACATCTTAATAGCAATACATTTTTAAGTCAAGAGTACCCTTCTGATGTTAGTTGATTAGTTACACAGTTACTCTGTTTCACGTGGGAATGGTCCAAAGCTGCAGCGGGGAAGGTTCGGACTGGACATGAGGAAGCATGTCTATACTGATAGGGTGGTCAAACCCTGGGACAGGCTTCCTAGAGAGGTGGTCGATGCCCCAAGCCTGTCAGTGTTTAATTACATGCTTTAGCTTTTAGTCAGCCCTGAAGTGGTCAGGCAGTTGGACTGGATGGTTGTTGTAAGTCCCTTCCAACCAAAATACTCTATTCCCCTTCCCTTCATTGCCTTGCTCCACCCACTCTGAAAAATAGGAATCTAATAGTAAGCACAGAACCTTGCTGTTTAGTAACACCTCTATTTGCAGTTCTGGTTTTCAGTGTACCATATTTAAAGCTTTATCAGAAAAAAGTACTTACAGTGGAGAGCTGCTGCAGTCTAGGCACCAAATTCTAATAATTCATTACTTCCTAAAAGGAATAATTCATCCTTTCAGTAAAGGTAGCTGGCTCATTCATGAGTTGCTTTGCAGGCTCCCTCTTATTTTTCACTTGTTAGTCATCTGGAGTGAGCAGATGTTTTGTACATCCCCCCCTCTTTGTCTTTCAACATTTTGATATCTTTGTAAATAAGAAGCATATTTAGGAGCCACAAAACAACACATATGAAAACTGCCATAGTCAATACATGAAACCCCTACAGATTTAGGCTTCTCTGTCACTTGGCTGTTTGGGAAATCTTTTCCTATTGTGCTGCATCCCTTTATATTCATTTCAGCTTTTCTTCTCATTATGTATTTAAATATCGATCAAGTTTTTAAAGTGCTGACCTAAATTATCAAAAGTGGTCATTAATTTCCTATGCCTCAGATTTTAAGTGCTCAAATTAAGAGTGGATCTTGACTAGCTGGCTCCATTTCCTTTGCTTGCTTGAAGCCTTTTAATTTCCCTGCTAAAGAAAGAGATACCCCAAAAGCACTTGGTGCTTTTGGCAATTTCAGTCAGTGGATATTGAAGTGAAAGTCAAATCTTCTTATCAAAAAATTCTATCACAAGTACAAATTGAATAAAAAAGCACAGACACGAATATACAGAGCTTTGAATTTACACGTACATTAGAAAATGCCTGCTTTTTTTTATTTTTTTCCCTCTGGACAAGTTGTATTTGCAAACTGAAATACAGCAAGATCAATGCCACATGCCAAAACTTAAATGGCAGCTTTTGAAAAATTGCCCCGTTAACCTGATGAGTTTCTAATTACAGTAAGATGTAAAAGCTTTTTTTCCCCATGGTATGTAGGATTATGTCCTAACAGTTTTTTTTAAAGCTACCCTGCTGTTAAAATAATTTAGCTGCAGTGTTTGAGTATAATTTGTCCTATATTTCTTTTGCTTTCTCTGAGGAGTTACATAACTTTTTCATTTCTAATGAGTTTTCCTAAATATAAATTGTCATGTTATTTTATGCACCTCCTTTGGCACCAAACCAATTAATGTGAAGTGGTTCAAGGCCAAAGAGAAGTCTAGGATCCCATCCTAGCATTCCTGGTGAAAGGTTTGTTTATGCACATTTTGTTTTAAATAAATGGCTCAGCGGTTAAGTCAATCTTCTGTTGAAATTGATCTTATCTTTTAAATTCATGTAATATTCCAAATTAATAGAGGATCGTTTGAATAGCTGCATGACCTTGTGTTACTTAGAAGCTGTTTAAAATCCATTTGTATAATAGCCAAAACATTATTGTGCTTTCCTGAATCAGATAACTTTAGCCATTTAAATGACTTTACATCATAAACAGGATTAACCTGGGAAGAGATCAGTAAAAGATCAACCTCACTTTACCCCTAAAGCAGTGCTTCCTTGCCTTTAAGTATATCCCATCGCTGCTGTCTCCTCAAATCCCTCTGCCAGAGCTCTGCCTCCTCGCAGTCAGGACTGTCACCTTTCCGCCCCAACGTAGTAAAGCGGTGGGTCTCGTAGCTGGGAATAGCAAGAGGCCTGGAGAACAACTCATCTGGCAGTACTGCCTCTCCCTGGCTCCCCCAGACCCAGAGCACTCGTCTCCCCTGCTCTATTTTGGCGCCTTCTCTTCACTAAGAGATGCATCTGCAGGTCTGCAGAGGGTGTCAGGCGGTATGGGATGTAACCCGCCCTGCAGCACCATTTCTCCCTCCTGCTGTGTCTGCAAGCTCAGAATACTGACTCCCAGAGCAATCCTGCGGGCTTTTACTGCGCTGTATTTCACGTGGGTACGTCACTGATGTTTGCCTCACCATTTGAGAAATGCCGCTCTTGAGAATCTGAGTGCTTAGAACTTCCTCTGTCTCAGTGTTATTCCAACGCGTGGACTATTTTCCTTCTGAACAATCTTTACATGTCTACATATGAATTCAGGATGATTAATATTAGGAAGCCAGGCTTGAAGAATTGTTTGATGTTTTAAAGAATTTCCCAGCTTTGCAGTGACCATTTCTCAATTTTCCTTGAAGAATTACTCAATCTCCTCCTTCTCAGTGACTTTGGAAATAACAGATACACATTCTTCAATATCAATACCTTTATTTCCATTCGGCAGTTCTACAAATCTGACAGTAACTGGCAGTAACTGAAAATCACAGGTTTTTTCATATTGCTGTTTTCTGTCAGCAACAAGGTATAACTTTTGTTCATGCACAGGTTCACTGCACATTTATCCATTACCCATCTAAGCATGAATGTAACAATTCTAGAGTTGTTCACACATAAGCCTATCACATACACAAATCAGAGAATAAAATCCTAAAGAGGAAGTTCGCTTTTAGCTTCATTGCTGTCCTGGTGTGGATTTACTGGGCAGAGCCCAGGACTAAAGGGGCCATATAAACCTTAGCACTGCCTGGTGAGGTGAACTCCTGGTTGTCTCACGTGCTAGGAGCCATGCGGATGGCTCTACCCGTCTGGCTTTGCCATACACTTCTTGCATCTCCTTAGCTACATCACTTAATCTGTGTTTCCCTATTGCTGACTAAGAGTTTAACATAATTTCTGAAGATTATTGGCTTGTTACAACAGACTAGTGGTTTGTGAGCATTTACATGGGAATGCTCTTCTTCCTTTGGTAACCTCAGATACGGAAGGGATGGACCACTTGATGCTTTAGGGTAGATAAACTGCTGGGACACCTGACAAACAACAGCAGGTAGTGCTTCCTGACTTCAGCGCAGTTTGTCCCTTTCCATGAATGCTTACGTTGCACAAGCAGTTGCTGCATTGCACTGCATCAGCACTGTTCCTAGTCCTGATTTGGAAACCTCCACTGTTAACTTGACAAAGCGTGACACGTGCTGTGCTGAAGTGTTTTCAGCTGCACTAACACAACAAATTGTAATGGCTCCAGAAGAGCCATTTCAGTTGATTGTGTCAATAAACTACAACCCACAAAGAAAAAGACACGTGGCCAACCTGAATAAAGCATCATCAAATCACAAATAATAGGTTAATGGTCACAATTTTTGTCCTTGTTTTTAGAAAAAGCATTTTGTGCGAAACCCACCTGTAATTGCTGGAGCTTTTGCCTGTGATGAATCAGGAAGTCCTGCCCTATGGCACTTACCCATTTACAGTATTTGCTTCATTTCTCTATGGGTGGCTTTGTTCTTCATACTTCTACTATAAAATGAGGCCTTGGTGTGTATTCTCAGTTGAGGTCAAAACGCAGGCTGTCCCATGCAGCTGGTCTTTATCCAGCTTTTGTGAGACATAGGCCTACCGTTAGTTAAGGAAGACTTCTGTATCATTTCCTGCACCAAGTGCCAGCAGACACAAGCTTGGCATTACTTCCTCTTTTTTTTTTCTCCGTGAGTTAGTTCATTAGGAAGAACTACATCTGCTTGATGGCAGTGCAAATTTTCTGCTTTCACAGTTAGGCTGATGGTACGCAGAGTGAATTCTAACCTCACTGAGACCATTAAGGTTTCAGAGTAAGTAAATCAGGGTACAATCTGACTTAATGAGACTAGTCACTAGGTCATCAATTCTGGGCGTTGGATGCTTCTTCTGTTGCCTACATACCAGTCAAAACCCACAAGGAGCTATCGTGTTTCCTCAGAGATCGCTAACATTAGATAAAGACTGCTGGCCATGACACTCAAGTGCCTCAGCAAGGATGTGCATTATTTGTTGAGCACCTGGAACTTGCCAAGTTACTCTGTAGAAGGTACAGAGGAGGACAGTCCTTTCCCAAAATTTACAACCCCCTGAACAGCCATAGCGAAATGACCTACAGCAGGAGCCCTGGAGGAAAAAGAGGTGTGCTAGTTTTGAAGACACGTTTCTCTTCAAATTCTCTTTACATTAACATGTACCTTTTTGCATCCTTAAGGCAGCACCTTCTGACCAGGGAAGCACGCCAGTTTTCTTAGTAAGTTAACTTCATTCTTTCTTCCAAAATCATCAGTAGCAAACTATAGTTGATTATTTGATACCAGAAATGTAATCCTCTTAGCTGCTCATTTCACATGCCGGGCAAATAAAGACACTTATTAGCCGCAGGTGTTTATGTGTGTGTATGTATATGCACATGCACACACAAACACGTATCTTTTTTTTCTGTTCCATCACGGTATATGGGGTGAAATGCACTTAAATTGAAGTAACAGTAAGCCAAATATTTGTAGTAGTACCGAGTGGCAACAGTGCAGTGTCTAGTTGCTTAACAAAAATGCTATGTAAAGATTTTTCTGTAAAACTAGAGGCCTTGGTAAGACTGTGCCTAGTTAGCAAAGTCCATAAAAGGCAGATTACCGTTAAAGAAATGCACAGTGCCAAAGAGAAGAGTAACTTACACAGTAGTTAGGCTATCCAAAATTCTCCTTTCCTCTATGAGGGACACTGAAACAGAGTACCCCTGCAGATATGCTCAAATAACTGTAAAAAAAGCCTCACCAGTCAACTGGGGAATTTAAATCCCTTCATCTTGATCCGATACTGATAGATCCTCAGGCACACACTTAATACACAACCGCCCGTTGCTTTTGACCATCTCCAGCCAACGGAAGGGCTCAAATATAAAATCACATAAGCTGGAGATGAAAGGACCTGGTCACTCGGTTTGTTAAGCCATTTGTCATGTTATTCTGGCTCCCTATAGCATACTGTCAAATACACTTCTGATCATCACTTGGACTTTTGATGGCATTTGGATTCTGAATGACTTTGGCTTCACACACAAGTGAATGGATTACACTCATCCATCCGTGGGTTATTCATCTGCTCTGTTCTAGAGCACTTGTAACACATGGGTATCACCAAAATTAAATAATTGAAGTGCTTTTTGTTTTTTTGAGAAACCCCTTCATTTCCACTTACAGGTGCAATTTTCTATATAAAATGAGTATTTTTCCTACTTAACCCACCCAAGTATGATTTATGACACGTTACTCAAGTAAGACAAGCTTATTTTACACTTTATTTACTCAGAACACCGATGGGAGAAATAAATGAGACAGACAAGATGATCCATAGTCGAAGACACGACTTGCTTTATGCCGCAGCCAGGAAGGGAATCTGGGCCTCTTGCATGACAGACCATTGACCTCGGAAAAAGAGATGGGATGCATTTTGAATTGGACAACTGGACCAAGCCATGTAAGAAATCAGTATGTACTGCAAGCTAATGACTGAACACCAGCCGTATCTGCCAGACACAGGGGCCGAGACGCTCTGGACACACAAGGCTGCAAAAATAAAGGCATCGAGAGGTATATAAATGCTGCTGCCCTTGTAATGCTCAGAGGTAAATTCACTGTTTCAGGGTCCTCCTCTTCTCTGTTTGGTATGATCAACAACAACAACAACAACAAAATCAGAACTGCCTGCTCAGTAATTGAGAGGCACAACAATCAATTTCTACCTTGAAAATGGTTTGTCTTGGTTTGGGAGCGTTCTGTTCTATATTTGAAGTAAGCTATTCCACTGAGAATGTTTTAAAAGTAAGTATTAGCCCAGTGATTGTTCTCATCTTCCAGTTTGTTGATTTGGCTGCTGCAAAGCCAGCAGTTTAACTAATTAAGTCATACTTCCCAGAACTGCACTGACGACACTCGCATTATCAATGATGTTTGTGACAACAAACTAAAGCCAATCAAGGCAAATCCATTGTTCTATGCCCTCTGAGAAAGAAAGGAGGAAAAAAAAAATCAATTATTTGCCAAAGAGAAAAAAAAGAAAAGAGATGACAGGAACCAGGGCACCTTTAAGAGACCAACAAAAAAAAATCCTATTATAATTTTAAACTGTGAGACTGAGATTTATTTTTATAGCAATAGGACGTTAAACAGTCTTGAGTACATTTTTTTTCATTAACTCTGGACCAGATTCGCTGAGATTCTCCTATTTGAAGTGAGTGAAATCATGACTCCGGTGAAGTCAACAGAACTTTCTCCAGTGTCATTGAACTCAGGTTTCGTTTGCACTCTTAGCACCCATTGAAGAGCTCGCACACGAGCCAAGAAAGGGTGTAGGTGGCTAACGTGATTTTCACACAAAATAAAATTCTTAGATTACAAACAATACTCACAAAAGTACGTGGCTTTTTTTGAGATTTGGAAAAAAACCCCAACCCCTTAAGTTTTGCTATGCTATACATAGAAAAGTCTACATTCCTATTAAAGGCATGAAATTGTGACTTGTAGGTAGAAGGGCTCACTGGAAAGCCATGTCTGTAACCTATCAGTTCCTAGGATAAGAGAAGCTGCGATCAGCACGGTTTGACTTTTATCTGCATTCCAATTTGCATGAGCACTGTTAAATATTTCTGTGGTCTGACAGCCGAATCCCAAGCACAAGCAAACCTTTAGTCCCTGCCCCTTGTGGTACCAAGAAAAAATCTTGTTAGAATGGTAGAACGAACAAACGCAGTGATGCTCTGAGAGCAAGAAAATTTTAAATAAGAATCACAGCCACTTTCAAGTTCTACAGTCTAATTTTTAACACTTCACAATATTTTTCCTATAATTTGTTCTTGCTTAAAGCACAGAAGGGAAAAGAGTGGCTGCTGCTGCTATCATCCGTGAGCAGAGGTTGGTTGAAGTATAAAACCGGCCCTAGGCTGGGCACCCATCTGCCTCTCCTCTCTGGAGAGCTGCCTTTCGTCCGAGTCACTTGTTGCGTCGCCTACAGCGGTTTTCCCTCCACACGCTGGAAAGCAATGCACCCGCAAGGCCGCGGAACAGGCGTGCTGGTGCCCTGGGTGACAGGCGACAGCTCAGGGAACATGAATCACTTCCCCCCAAGACACACGGGATCGTAAGATGTCCTCTCTCGCTCGGGCTGCAAAGCCCTGCAATACGCATTTACCTTGAAGTGACGCGAGCGCCGGCTCCCATTTTCGCGTTTCCCCCCCACTTTGCAGAGAGGAAACTCGGCCTGGCCGTCCTGACGAGCGCGCTCGTCCCTTCCCTGCAGGAACCACCGGGGGGGAAGAAAGGCGGCGCGCCGCGCGCGGAGCTACCGACCGGC
>NW_009259117.1:1495755-1505481 GCF_000687185.1 Egretta garzetta | reverse complement strand
GGGAAGTTACCGCTCGGATCTGGCTAACGTGTCGGGGATTTGGGGGTGTTGGTGGTGGGGTTTTTTTATTTTCTTTATTTTTTTTTTTAAACTTTGACAATAAAAGCGCTGCCCATCGTTCTTCCTTCCCAAAACGCCAAAATGTAACCGAGTCACGGCGACCGAGGCGTAATTTTTTTTTTTTTTTTTTTTCTGTAAGGTATTTCGGGTTCCCTGGGGGCTAGGGAAAGGTCTGGTGCATCCCGAGTTTCTGACATTGTGCATTTCTGTGCGTGTGTGCCTGTGTCTGCCAGCAGAAAATCCCTCTATCCTGGAAGAATGGTGAAACTGGGGAATAATTTCAGCGAGAAGAGCACAAAGCAGCCCCTTTTGGAGGATGGATTTGACACCATCCCCCTGATCACACCCCTGGATGTCAATCAGCTCCAGTTCCCACCTCCTGATAAGGTACTGTAGGCTTTAGTTTCCACCCTAGAGAATCACACCCAAATCTCAGGCAAACAACAAAAGAATAGGTTACGTGTAACGAGCAGCGTAGAAATGTCAAGAAATACGGAGGGGTTTAAGGCATGCTGGTTCCCTCTGAGGAAAAAAACCTGACAGTTAAGCGAATGGAAATCCAGTAGTAGTGATTTGCATTAAAAACCAGTGGGAAATGTTAGCAATAAGCATTACATAGCAGCACTGAAATCTATATGAAATATATAAACATACAAATGCAAGCTTCTCTATGCTGTATTGTCATAGCCCTTCCTATTCTGTACCTTTCTTTTTTGCATCAGGAAGGTACTGTGTAATTCTGTGTGAACAATGTGAATTTTCTCTGTCCAGAAAAAGCCCCCCTAACGGGGGGATAAAGCGCTGCTTTATGTCTCTGCAAGATGTACGTGGGCAGACTGGCCACACAGAGAAAGAACTTAACATGTTCCTTCTTCGCTTCAGTAGGAAATCAATGCTAGCCCCAGACAAGCAGAAATAACGAGATGAGAACAGGCCACTGAGTTTTCTCCTCGGCAACTTACTTGGTTCAAAACCCTCCAAATCAGTGATTCAGATGCTCTGTAGCTAGAAGGGAGCAGTCCAGCTGCTGCTCACAGGTTGGAAGGGAAGTGTGCATCCTGCATTTCTCATCATATGGCTTGTTTACTGAGGATTTAATGTTAAGGATTTAAGAAGGTGATATGATAGACTGTAAATATGTTTATTCTCCTCAGAATAAAGAATCCAGTAAGTGTTACTACAGGTAAGGCATGCAGTAGTAGGATACTTTTCCACATACTTCAGTATCCTGTTTTTCAGTATCCTATTTTAGTAGGATACTTACTTGCACATTTCTCACATATGCATCTGGCAAAAAAGCTTTGCAGTCTTTGAAAAATATGAAATTTAACCGAGAAATAGTAATATCTTCATGTTGATTTTTATTTTTGGTATTGTGTCCTCCATGAGCTCAATTCTACTTCTAGATAAACTGATAGCTGTATGTTCCTCATAGCTCAAAAAAATTCACATAATCTTATCTTGGCGTAAAGAATTTTAGCTTGTGAAATTTGCCTTGGTAGAGCGTTGCTTGTAGGCAATACAAATAAATTGTACCTCCATTTTAATTGCTACCAACATCATTCTCTGTTGTGTGTGGTGACCAGTTGGCAGGCATAAATGCAATAAGCTGTAACAGCTGTTAGAGAGCCTGAGGGTCCATTTTCTGCCCTCGGTTACAGGGGTGTAAATCTTGTAACTGAGGACAAAATCGCACCCTAAGGCTTTAAAACAAGTTAAGTCGTACTGTGTCTGATACACCTGCCAACTGGTGACTGGATATAACCGATTACCAAGGACCAACATCCAAAGGAATTTGTTATGTTACTGCACTGCTAAGCAGAAGTCTGAACTATGGATCTGTATGGGTGATAGGTTTAACCTGAGCAGAGCCTCTGTAGTGAACCCAGGAGGCTCTGTGCCAGCCTGATTGCTCCTACTAGAATGGGGCGGAACGCCTCCTGCCTTCACAGCGTTTCCCTTGAACGAAAGCAAATGTACAGCTAGAAGCTTAAATAAAGGGATGTTTGATGGGCTCTTCTATTCTTTCCACTGTCTGTTTGCATATTAGCTTTCTGTTCCTTTCCTTTTGCAAACATAGAGGGGAAAAAATAAAAACATGTATTTATTGGTCCTGCTGGTTTCCTTCTGTAACTGTCTGGTTAGTCATGTCACTCTGTCTTTACTGGTTGCTACAGACTCCAAGGCAGTAGTAGAGCAACTGATGTGAAAAAAAGAAACAGCATTAAGTCAAGATTGACACACAGATCAAATTCTGAAGTACGAAGACACTCATGTTTAATGAATAGGAGTACATACTTCATATATCTATGCTTATTATTCACTTACAAGGCTCCACTATGGCAGTGAAGCATAACTTCTTGAACAGTAGTGACTACAGCAATGAGAATTTGATGATTTTGACAGCTTCTAAATTAAAGGGATGAACTGATTTAAATTCACATTTAGGTATGTTAAACAAAAGAAGACATTACATAACCAAGCAGATAGAACTGTACGTTCAGTGTCAGCTGAATGTGATTTGAGTTGCCTGAGATTATGCAACATAAAGGGGGAGGAAAGGAGGTAAAATGTTAAAAACCGTTCCAAAAATCTTCAGAGGGTTTACTTCCATGATGCTGTTACATAGTTATAAGTGTTACCTTATTAATTATAGCTGAAATAGGTTTAGAAACTGCCGATGTCCTGCACATATGTATATAGTACTGTAAAAGCATCTAATAAGCTTTGTGGTACTGTGTCTAGGTACAGTTACACATTCTAGGTACCATTTCAGGGAATTGAGGAGAGGGGAACCCAAAGCTTTAATTTCGGTATCTGGCTACCTGTGAATGTCACAGTCCTAATTTCAGAATAATGTAGTTGCTATTGCTAACATGGGCTGCTCTAAAGATAGAATCTGGTTCTAAAAATCTAAAAGGGCCTAGATATTCTTTGGAACAACAGAGAAAATTGAGCAAATCTTACTAGTGCCCTCAGTACAGTAAACTGCACCCTACCGTGAGAGTGATACTTTGAAAAAGATCCTGAAAAATTGTAGGAGACAAAAATGAGGCAAATAGGTTAGGTATGTGAAAGTTTTGTACAATTATAATGCCTAGGAGAGTGCTAGAGATATGACTGACGTAATGAATATTTTAGGAATACAGGTAAGGTGCTAAATTGTGTAGCTTGGGGCAGTAGCTCTGAGCAAGGAAGTGAAAGAGCCTTGGGTGTTTCAAGAAATCCCATTAACACAAGGATTTGTGTGCATCTTGCTGCTTGCAGCTGATAATTCAAAAGTTGAATGTTAAAAATAAGAGTGCCAAGAGCTATAGTCTAGCACATAGTGAATAGTAACTAGATGGGTCATTTCACTTCTCTTAAACTCAAAATCCTGCCACTGAACAACACGGCTACTGGTGGCATCATCATCTGCCAGATTTCTATGGGCAGTCTTCAATACTCGTTTCATCCTATTGGTCTCCAGTTTGAAATCTCATTAATGGGATCTCCTGAAGCAAATGCAGGTGGCTATTTTCAAACTATACAGAGTGAGAAGCTTCACGATTTGGATTTGAACTAAGTAGAGGCTTGCCCAGTATAGCAGCACAGTACCACCACAGCTGAAAAAAATGAACATTTGTGAAATTGTTGCATAACGAGTCTTCCTGTAGGTCCATCAAAACCACTTCGAGAGAAAATGTTGATGATTGTTATGACAGGAAAAATAACTAACAGCTTCCAAAGAAGAATTACACAAAGTGGGGGTAAACCCCCCATTGTGTTAGATGCGCTTGCAAGCAGGTAAAAGAAGAGTTAATGACTAAATATGATTCTTGTGACTAGTTTCAGCTGACAGCTTTTTGGTATTTTTTTTTTTTTTTTTGTTAAGGTTGTGGTCAAAACAAAAACAGAATATGAACCTGATCGCAAGAAGGGAAAGTTCCGTACTCCTAAAATAGCTGAGTTCACAATCAGCATCACTGAAGGGGTTTCAGAAAGATTTAAGGTAAGCAATGCTACCTGAAGATGTTAATGACTCAGTTGTGCTCACAGAAGTGTTTAAAATCAATTGCTGATAGTAGTCAAAACTGGCTGTAACTAACAGAGTGGCTGTTGTGGGTATAGGCTGGACAGGAGAAAAATAAATACAATGTTGTAACAGTTCAGTGTTTAGCAATTAGAAGCAAAAGCAAATCTTGCAGCGTTTTTGCTTGTAATCCCTCACTGGCAGATGAATTCAGAAAGTGCTTCTGTCAGCGTGTGGGTCTCAGACCGTGGCTGGGCTGCACGCAGGTAGGTCTCATGGTGTGGATAAAGCTCCTATTAGTGCTGAAGGACAGGAACCACAAGACTGTTTGTTTTCTTTTTGGCTTACTATTTTTCACTGTGGCCAAACCATTCTCTTAAAAGTACTGTCATGGTCCATTATGTATTTTTTTAAAGTTGAATATATGACTTGGCAGCTCAGGGATGTGTACCAGAGCTTTTTGCTGGTTTTCCTGGTCCAATTGTATCTTACAGCTTGGTGGTGACTCTTACTGGCAGGTGGCAGTTCATCAAGAATCTCACTCTTTAGTGTCCACACCCCTATTATTCCCTTTACTAGTCCCAGAGGAAAGCTGAGAGCTTAACTGGTGCAAGGATTGAATTACCTTTCCCACTTCTCACCAGAGGATGGGTTTTCTTGCTCTCTAAGTAAAGCAAAGCAGGGAAGTTGGCACTTCAGCTCACGCTTTGCTACCTATTCTCTTAACAAAGGAAGGCTACAGCTTTTCAGTGCTGTTAATTTGGCATCTTACCAAGGATGCCAGAGCATTTTTAAACAGTAGGCAGCCTCACTGTTCAGTGCGCAAGTGCAAATACATCTGGAAAGCCTAACGGTTAGTATGAGGGAAAATAAATAGAGTTTCAGTAAAGGCGTGGATTGTCTTTATATTGCACGCTTCTAATCTCTGTTTGCATGATAGGAGTTTCAGGGCACACCCAAAGATTCTACTTCTGTAATTTGAAGAATAAAACGCAGGAGCTGTGCCTGACCAGTGGTTCTAAAAGTTGCCAAGGCCCAAGCCTATCTCAGAAGTGTATATGCAGTTCTCCGTGGAATCAGAGCGTGCTAAACAAAGTGAAGGCTCAAGGAGGGGTTAGGTGCTTTGGGCTACACTTGCAAAAGAACTTTGCAGAGTGTTGCCAGGACAAAAGTTTTAAGTGCAGGTCAGGTGGTGGAGTCTTCAGCCATACTGTGAAGCATGCAGCTTCCCAGTAAGCTGTGTGGGGAGGCACCCTGGAGAGCTAAGGGACATGGTTTAGTGGTGGGATGGCAGGGTTAGGTTAAAGGTTGGACTCGATGATCTCAAAGGTCTTTTCCAACCAAAGCGATTCTATGATTCTATTCTATTCTATGATGTTATAGGGTGTGGCAGGGATTTACTAAGGAGGTAGGCAACCTCGTTCCAGTTTTTCTGTTCACTGATTTGGAGCAAGGACATCCCATCCCTCGGGGAAAATGCGATATTCTGGACTAATGCTCTCTCTTTCTCCTCCTGGCACCATAGTACCAGTCCTTGAGAGTAATCCCCTTCCTCTCAGGTGAGGGTTGTGCACACTGTATGGCTGGGTAAGATGCAGATGGACAGCTCAGGACAAGGACTTATGTCTGGCTGTCTTCCATGTGTGTCCTGGTCACACTAAGGTGATCTGAAAATGCTCGCTACATTGTAGAAGAGAAAGGGGAGAAAATGTTTAGTTTGAGTACCCTGCTAGGACTTTGGTTCCAAGCAACTGGGCAGAACCTATGCCTGAGGAATTTGTGCTTACCCGCTAGCTGTAGGGACTAAGGGATTTCATTGCTTGCACATCAAATTGTAGGTAAGGAAGGGCTTTGAATGTCTTAGTCATATCTAAATGTTTTGCACATCTGTTTGTAGATCTGCGTTCTTTCTGTCTTTGTTGGGAGAGCTGAGCAAATGAGACCTTGCTGAACAACAAATGAATAGCTTGTGCTGTGGGTAGTCTCTCCTAATTTGTACAGCTGAACAGGTAGAAGCCTGAGCATTTTTGCGTTGCATTTTTATATACCTTTGGATGGCATACTTAAATAAAATGTCTTTTAGATATTACTTTATGATGATCACTCTGGGATTAATCTCATAATACAGGGTTGCTAGGTTTTGCTGCTAGGTAACTACTGCATCAGAGAGAGGTTTCAGTAAGATTTGCTATCTCTTGGGAGTCGCAGGGTGATTCACACTGTGGCTGTAAGTCTAGGCTTCTAAAGAAGAGTGTGGGGGTTGATCAATTAGGAAAATTGTCGTTCAGTTAATTGAAAACAATAATTTCATGCAGAACATTCAGGTCCTAAAAATGTCCCTTAATCTCTGTATAACAGTTTTAGAATTGAATTATGCTGCTTGCAACATTTTAGACAGAACTGACTGGTTCTCCAGCAGGGGTGATTGTCATATTCACCACTCCCAGTAGTAAATATTACATGAATAATTGATGAAATTTCATAAATATGTAGATGAAAAGTACCGATTATGTGAGGTTTTCTCCTGGGTCCTTATTAATTGTGAACCATCATGTTAACTGCTGCTGTTGATTCTGAGAGCAAAAGGATATTTGTTTGAAAATTAAATATTTGCTATAATTATGAAATGCGTTATTTAACTGGGAGGATATTGACTTTGGCTTATGCTCATGAAAAAAGTTTCAGATGCCATTTTAGTGACTTTAGTATTGTACATCACCGAAGCATAAGCTCGCCACAAGACACAGCCCAAATGATGTGCTAAAAATAAAAAAAGACAGTCAGTCATATTTACGAATAATTCACATGTGTAACCTAAGATGTACTTCTTAAATAAGGACAAAGCAGATTGCATTTTTGGGATTCAGCAGTGCAGATCAATTAAAGCTGTTCTTCTTGAGAAATTATACATTATAACAAATGAAGCAACTCCAGCGTGTGCATATGTCATGTAGATCATTTGGTGTTTTAGCAGCTGGGTGAACAAATTATAAAATTATTTTCTGCATTCAATCCACATTACCACAGTTATTACAACAGAGCTGAGAATGTTTACAAAGAAAACTGCAAGTGTAATTTTCCTGTATGAAGCCACACTCTGAATTCAAATCAGAATCTGTCAGAAGGATGCAAAGATTTCCTGATTCTGAGAACCCTGTTGTCTTAATTGAGTTTTATGGCACTAACCACACCAAGGAAGATGTGATTTTTTTCACTAAAGTTTATTTTTCATTGATAAATAGAAGTCTTGCTTTTGTTCTTTGAACCGCGTAGGCTAATAGGGGGAGTTGATCCTTCACATCTGGAAAGCAACTTTGAATGAAGCAGATTTTTCTCTCCTGTAAATGGTCCGCTGTACAGAGTAACACAACAAGGCTGGAAATGTCATTTCAAAGGAGTCATATGAATCAGGACCTAGGAGGAAGCTATTGCAGAAGAAAATTGATGGTATCAGTTACCCAAAGCCAAACCTTTGCCTCCCCCATTGACAGAGCAGCATTTTTACAAACTCCAGTTGGATTTTGTAGTGGGATGTCTGTTCTGGCACCCATTGAATTGGGCTACAGTTGACAGTTGTGCACAAATACACAGATTTAAAAAAAAAAAAAGTCTGTTGTATCAAAGCATGAGATTGTTTTCTGTCTTTGGGGAAACCTGAATAAGGAACATTCAGAAGTATTTTGAAAGCAAACACTTACATTTCCCAATAAATTTCAAGCCCTTAAATAAACTTGAGCTGTGGTATGCCTTAAGCCATTTGGTTCTATTCGAAGGCAATTCAGTTCTTCAGACTTTATCCTTGACATCTCTACATACATCTAACTGCAGAGCCAAAGCCTCAAGCTTATTTCTGTGGTAAGACCATATGGTGCAAGCCATGTACTGTCAAGTAGCAAATAGTTGCTGAAATGTCTGCGTAAGGTTGTGGAAGAGGAATCAAGACTTATTTTCAAAATCAGTTTTGCCTGGTCATTTTAAGACTGAAAAATGTAGGTAACACTTATAAATATTCCATTTTTGATCTGTCTTAAGGGGCAAGTTTCTGCCTCAAGATTTTTTTACCTGTTGTTCTTAGTCATACCAATGATGATTCTTGCTGCACAAATAACCACAGACAAGGAAGATATCTCTGCTGATTTCTGTGTGATTACTCTTGTGTGTTGAGTAGCTCTTTGCTCCCACTTAAAAAGTGTGCTAGGTGCGTGAGATGTCATCTGATTCCTGTGCAGGATAACACTTCCTTAAATGTATTCTGTGTCTGTCACTTAGTGCTGGAAGAGTGACAGGTACTTACTGCCATGAGTAGTTCTGTTTTCTTCAGTAGAACTACTCACAGGATTAAAGTTGCTCGCAAGTATAAGCATTTGGCAGGCTTTGAATTTTTCCTTTATTACTTCAAGCAAGAAAAATAAAGGAGATTCTTCTTTCAATGTAACTGCTATTTTAAAACAATTGATGTATGTAAAGCCAATGCATGGCAACTGTTGTTTTTCCATTTTTTTAAATGCTTGATAATTCTCTGATATAACATTGACAATCCTCCTGATAAATTTTTGGCTAAAGGGAATTTTTTTTACAGTCAGAGCTGGAAGATTTAAGTAAAGGGGATGCTTAACAGCAGCTCCTCTGCTCTAAGCCAGGTGTCCTCTGCCATTGTATCCATTAGAAATCCTTTTCTTGGAGCAGAACCACAGACACTGGTGACACAAAAGGTGTTTAGGTCTCTCCAGGTGTAACACTTACATAGCCTTTCCTCTTCTGCAGTAACCTTTCCAGCCTTTCTCCTGGCCTCAGTACTATATTCTGGGTTTGTATGGGAAGGTCACAAGCTTCTTACCTCAGGGCCACAGGGTTTCTTGTACTGCTTCCTCAGATCTGTCTAGTTAAGAAACTAATACACGGTGCCGTGTGATGGAAGACAGTGAGAACGCTGTCATGAACAGCTATGTTAAGTCACAGTGCCAGACTCTCGAGGCCACTGCCTTGTTAACCTGTTTTTGTCTAACAGTATCTCCCTCAGGTTTCATTAGTCAACTCCCCTTGCAGGCTGGTTCTGTTGTCTTGCACTGTCGCTGTTAATAGCACTGGGTCTGTAGCTTCTTTTCAGTTACTGTCCTTCATGAACCTATCTGCCTTTCTTGCTGCTACCTCCAGTCATCTCCAGGTAAGCATCCAAACTGGTTCTCTGTTCCTCTTTGTCACCTCTGTTTGAGAAGGACAGTATTTTGATTTCTTCTGCTTTTTCTGTACAGTCTACCCCGAGACTATCATCCTCTTTGGGCGCAAAGGTTTGATGGGAATGTTCTAGTGAAGAAGTTTAATAGATTAGTTTAATAGATAGATACCAGTCATATAGCTAAACATGACATGTTATGTTAGAAATACTCGTCTGAAAAGAGGTACCTGCTTGTCCTTTGAATCACCAGTTATCTTGTATATGTATGTATATTCCCATAGCAAGTATGGGAAATTGTACCAGGTTGTTCTGTATGATTTGCATTGCTCTGTAAATGAATGAAGAGTCAAATGTTGCATGTTCCTTTTTTTCTTTGAAATTGAACATTTCTTATTCCTCAAGTGCGTTGCTTCATAAGCATCTTTCATGTAAACTTCTGGAGACAGGCCCAGGTAGTAGCAATTTTGGAAAAGCAGGA
>NW_009259117.1:1482734-1495736 GCF_000687185.1 Egretta garzetta | reverse complement strand
AGGAATGTTCGGGGAAGTGGAGAGCTTATTTCAGTGTTCTCTAACGTGCTGGCAGAGGGCATTGTGCAGCTGGAGATGCAGGATTTTAGTGGAGAGGTGAAATGGAGGTCACGGCCATTTGCAGGGAAGTCAATGTGATGTTTTACGAATTTTAGTCTGTGGGATGCAGCCAGATGCAATCTATTGTAATTACAGTCTGCCTGCCTAAAATTCTCTTGCAGTTTAAATTCAATAGCAATAATCTTAATTTTTTGTCCTAAATGGTTTTACAGAGTTGCTGTATTTCATCCCAGAGGGCTTTGCATTTCATCGGTGAGCAAAGCATAAATTGGTTGTAAATCACTTCAGATGAAAGGTGCTCTATAAATGTATGTCTTCACTTTTTTTGTTTGGTGCTAGCACCAAGTCTGTGCCTAGCACTTTACAGACAAATCAGAAATGAAAGTTGTGTTCCCAAGAGGCTGCAATTGAAATAGGTAATGCATAGATGTAGAGCAGAGATGAGATGTGACCAAGTGCCAGTGATTGAGCAGTGAAAATTACTGCATGTCTTGTTAGTTCCACTTTAGTTCCACTTCTTGTCATAACAGGAACGCTCCTAGGTGGGTTTGTATGCTGAAAGGTTCATGACAGAAGGAAAAGCATGAGGGAAGGCCATGCAAACCAACACCATTAGAGTGGGTTAACGAAAGAATTGCAGGCAAGAGGAAGAGGCATGATGAGAAAGGTGGAGGTGAAGGCAGAGGGAAAACAGATGGTCCCCAGGCTTTAGTGGGACAGAGCTAAGAGGAGCAAAAGGGGCAGACTTGAGCATGCCTTGAAGTATGGCTTGTAATTTGTTCAGAAAGGGACAGGAGTCAGGAGAGGGTGTGAAGAGAAGCAGGCACGGTTGGTGCCATTGCTTAGGGACATGGTTTAGTGGTGGAATGGCAGGGTTAGGTTAACAGTTGGACTTGATGATCTTAAAGGCCTTTTCCAGCCTAAATGATTCTATGATTCTGTGATTCTATGATGGATGAAATCTTGTCATAATACCCTGGGTTGATTAAAAAGGGAGTGCAAGGAATGTTAGCAGAGGAAGGAGGAGACTGCAGTAGCTGGGCAGAGAAAATACAGCTTGCAGTGTTTTGCAGCTGTAGCAAAGTAGGGTGGACTGATTGGGAAGAGCTAGCAGATCTTGACGGTAAGGCCTTATCATGAGCTGTTTACATGTTAGTGTAGTTGTCAGGTCTGGTGAGTTTCATTTGTTCAGCTAAATGCTTACAGAGACTGAAGACTTTTTTTGCTGTGGGTACACTTGGTTCATTCATTAGTCATCTCTCACTTCGATTACTGTAATGGCTTCTGGCTAGACGTCCTTCTTCTGCTTTTCACTTACAATCTATTCAATAATCTGCCACATACATAATATCTTGTCATCTTTTCTGTTCACTTAGCTGTGCTGCCAGATCCCCTTAGAACTAACTTTAAAGGACACTCTCAAGATGAAAACAAAACCACACTTTGAGTTCCTAGTTAAATGGCTGGTTGTGCTATCTTGTAGTTACTTCATGAAAAATATTTTAAAAGCCCATCACTTGCGTGGTGTGACAGGCACCTTGGAGTTCTGCAGGGTGTACATGGCAGCAAACGATCATAGTCATTCAAAAGACTCCTGCTCCCGCTGTGTGGGGTCCTGCGCTCAGGCAGCTGGCTACCACGAGGAGAAGAGATTCACCGTTTCCTTTTAGAAGAGAGGGAGCGGTGCTTGCTCATGCATGGCATCCTCTCCTACCTTGAGGAGAAGAGGGCAAGTTGCTGCTAGTGCCTTGGTAGGAAGAAGATAATAACTTTCCTTTAGTTTAATGTGAGTGTGCAAAGTTGCTGTGGAAGAAAGCAATAAAATGACAGCTTTGCTAGCTCCTGTGGTCTAAAGAGCAGCTTGTCACCTTCCCTCTTTCTGTGCTTCTATTTCTGAAAGGCATCTGGGAGGAGAGGGCTCAGAAGGTGAGGCAGAGAGGTAGGGTTGTGCTGTGTTACTGGCAGGGGAGAGAAGCTGACTGCTTCAGGTTCAGAAGTGAACCCAGGGATCTGACAACTGCGGACCATCGGCAGTGGGTTATTACGAGAGTGAAGGAAAGGGGCTATTAGAAGGAAGAGAAGGATTTTCAGCTTCTAAGGGAGAAGTGGACTGGGTTAACAGGTGATTGGGATCACCTTGGAATCCAGTGATGGATTTCTTTCCATCTGTGTCATTTGCATGTGCGACTGTCCTTTGCTTAAGCAGAAGTTACTCGTATCCTGAAGGATGGTAAGAGAAGGGAGCATCTCTTCTAACAGGAAGGAGACAAGAGCTTACTTGATTAGGGATTTGCAAGTGGAGTGTGATTGCAAATTACTGGAGATAATGAGAGTAAAAATTTACATGTTAATACCAAAATTAACAATATTAGGAAATACAGTAAGCGAGAGAGAAAGATTCCATGAGAATTATGAACCACGAGCCCTTAGAGCTTTTCCCAGTGGCTTACTGCATGGCAGTGGAAGACCCATGCTGGTCGTGACTTGCACGAGCGGTGAGAACTTGCAGCTCCACGTAGGTCGGTGAAACAGGTAAATGCTCCATGTCTCAGCCCTGAGGCTGTGGCTCTGCAACTTGCCAGGCTCCAGCAATCTGCACAAGACTGGGCTTTTGACCTTTTTCAAAAAACATAATTACTTCCCAAAACCAGTTTCAGAGCCTTAGAGAGAGTGATTCTGCAGTGATTGTAGAAATACAAATATTTTTCTATTGCCTAATATTTGGTCTCAACTACAAAATCACTTGTTAGCTTTACAGTATGTTGCTGAGGCCTCATCTGTCTTGCAGAATGGTTGTGACTGGGAAATGATGTTAGAATTCCACTATTCCTTGCTAGTAGGGTGGCCAGGGAATATTGTTAAAATGCTCTGAGAGTTGAGAATATTTCTCAAAGTATTTTAAACTGTTTACTCCTAGCTGTGGAGGACACAAATGTGGGCTGAATCAATCTGTACCATAGCAGTTGTTCTGCTTGGTGTCCATGTCCCGGGCCGGTGCTCCTAGAGAGGGCAGCCTTTCTTGAAGGCTGTGTGGAATATATCTTGTAGGGCATGGGAAGCCTCAGCAATAATCCCATCTGGATTTTATCTTTCTATCCCCACTTTCTAGTCTCACTTTTCCATGGAGTGATATAACATACACTTTGTGGGAAGTGAATGACCCAAAACCTGCAACTTGGACTGGGCCAAGTGTGTGTTGTGGAGCTGCTGGGCTGGGTGAGGAGTGCTCCCTCCTTTCTGGCTCTTCATCTTCCCGTGCTGCCCAGTAGCCGCTGGAGCTCACCAGGGGAAGGCGGCCTTGGACCCATGGGCAGGGAGGGTTGGGGACCTGCCTTGGGGCTGGTGGGGCAGGTGGACCCTGGACATCTGCGTATGGGTACAGCATGACGCGGGCAGCCTGTGGGACTTAGGGATGCCAGCAAGGTGGTAGGGAGGCGAGACAAGGAGCCCCGAGCGGGAACTGCAAACTTAGGGGAGAAAGGTCAGTTCTTCTAGAGCCTGGAGTGCAAGGAGAATGTTGGTAGGAGAATAGAGAATAAGGCTCGTTACAGTCGTGGGGAGGGGAGAACGCTGGAAGATGGGATGCAAGGTTTGGGCCAAGCCAGAGGGTGAAGGGCCTTGTACGTGTGTGTGGGGGGGATAGCTGAGGAAACACAGGAAGGGGTCCCAAACAACCACAGAAGAAAAAAGGGAGAGAGGGGGCTTTTGTTTTTCATTATTAAACTGGGCCACCAGAAAGGAAAGGAAAACATGCTTTATCTCTTGGATTCATGCAGGACATACCGAGACATGGGACGTGAGCAGAAAATAGGAGATTGGCAAGACAGAGTGATCTATCCATGTTAACTTTTGTGTATGCAAACAAATAATAAAGTTGGGGAAAGACTAACTGGATTTGAAAATTGATGTCAGTGTGAGGTTTTCGGAGGGTGATTAGGAATATGACTTTTTTTTGTTTGTGTATGTAATCCAGGGACTGTTCTGAGAAGCTGAAGATGTTGCTATTAACTGGAAAGGTCCTTTGCTCCCTGTCTCATTTCAGTTGGCATTGTTACATTAATGTCTACATTTCTTCTATTAAATTACTTTCTGATCTACAGTTCTCCCTGCTTCTCCTCCAGCCCTCCTTTTTCTGCTTACTTTCTGTCTGTCAAAAATCCTTATAAAACCCTTGGCTTCAGCAGCACACGATACTCCCCAGCCTTGTTTCAGGTAGGAAATTTAGCAGTCACTGTTGTTTGCCCATGGTGGAGTGTTCACTTCCCTGGCATGAGACATCCCTAAAAGTTCATCTCAGTCCTTCAGTGTACTAGTCCCACGCCACACACAGTTTGCAGTGTTGCAAATCCTATTAGTTCCAGAGTTTATCATAAGGGAGTGTGTGGTGGTTTGTGGGGTTTTTTTCACTAAGAGGCAAAGCTACTTTTTTTTTTTTAATTGCTTTCTCAAATACCAGATTATTCTTGTTTGCATAATTGACCCTGATGTGCCTAAGTTCTCTTATTAGGAGGTTCATATAGTTTGGACACAGATGCCCAGGGTCCACCTACCCAACCAGGCCAAGGGCCCTAACCATGCCTGGGCCCGAAGGCAGGTCCCCAGCCCTGCCTGCCCGCCCATGGGGCCGTGGTCCCAAGTTTATATGGCTTACTCTTCTCCGTTTAAAATTTAGATCATATTATGCTTTATTTAATTAATTGCATAATCTTGTTTGTTTCTGTTTATTACTGTTTCTTATGCTGTAGCACATGCTGGCTTCTTTCTAACTTGCCAAAAAAAAAAAAAGGCTCAACCACTCTTACTCTCTAATGTCCTTGAGCTACTCATTTGTCTCTCAGCAGAGGCTTTAGAATAATAAAAACACACATCTGCGGACACTCTCCCAGGTAATGAATGCTATTTGCTCAGCTCACACCTTCCGCAAGAACGGGTCTGCATTAGGGAGCTTTGCCGTGTAACTGCTAGGCCCTTCTTGTGCTTTCCCTTGTCGATTTTCAGAATTGGATGAGGTAATTCTAGAGGTAGTTCTGTCTCCCGTCTCGCCTAAAAGGCTGCCAGTCTCCAGCAGCTCGCAGTTTATTCCAGGGAAAGGTCAGCTCGATACTGACACTGATTTCAGATTCAGCTTAAGGTGTGCCTTGGATTTTCCTCCAGCCCAGATTCAGGACCAGAGAGGTACTTACGGGCATGGAGACAAGCCGGTGCCGTGTAATGCAGGCTGCAACGGCTTCTCTGTGAGCACTGTGGAAAGAGGTGCAACGGAACTCCTTGAGGCTAGCCCGTGTTGAACATGGTGTATTCCCTCATGGATCTGGCAGTGAGCTACTCCTGTACAGTCTCTGTGTGATGAAGAAGTACTGTTTCAACCTATAAATTAAGGAGCATTGAGCAACCAAGCATGCAGACTACTGGTGTAGCTAACTATGCATACATTCCTAGCAGGTGCCACAAACGCGCATCCTAACAAGAGAGGGCAGACACTACTTTCTCCTCGCCCTGCTGGCGTCACCTTTGTATTACCTGGATGACACCTGTGCTAGCTCACTGTCACCCGACTCCGTTCTTGGACAGGCACAGGGAAAACAAACGTGCTTACCAGCTGACATAAACTACATTTACACTTACATCATCCAAACACTGAAAAAGCAGCAGACCCAAGCTACCTCGATGTGTCCTTCTGGCCTTATGTGTGCACTGGGCAGAAACGCAACCGAAAAAGCCTTGCAATACAGAGGCAATGGGCCACTGCCCAGATCATCCACTTCCTTCCCTGAGAAGGGGGAGGTCAAAGCACTTACGTGCTGCTTCCCTGCTCTCCCTCAATAATGCAGAAGCTGGGTTTATCCTTTGCTTGATTCTACTGTGAATTGCATTCATAGCCCGCTTCTGCTGCCTACGGTAACAAACAGCAATATAATAAGCAGTGCATTACTAACATAAGCATGTTTTATTTTTCTTTACAGGTAACTGTGCTGGTCCTTTTTGCCCTTGCATTCTTAACGTGTGTTGTATTTCTGGTAGTCTACAAGGTTTACAAGTATGATCATACCTGTCCAGAAGGATTTGTTTTCAAGGTAAATTGCATACACGTTCTAGAAAAATCGGGGAGTCTGTAATATTCCCTGTGTTGTTTTCTGCATAACCTTGATTAAGTCATGCTGTACTGAATAGAAATTTGTGTTTATTTTCATAGGTTAGTGTGCTTCCTGCTATGTTTCTTTCTGCTTAATTTGTAATTGAGGTTGTACTATTGCACAGTGTTCATAATGTCATTATTTTGCTAATGCTTTAAACATTGAAAATACAGCAGAAGTCCCAACACCAGTGTCCTTCAAACCTACTTCATCTGCATTTGCCTGGACAAAGCCCCCATTTATTGGGTCATACCATATAATGTTGCATGTTCCTCCAAATTCCTGCGTCTTAGGAAAGAAGAGAATGATAAAACCTGGAGGAAAAAAAATTTACTCTGGAATATGTGTCAAAGAAACAGCAGAGTGATGTTCTCATTAAGAGTAGCAGAGTCACCTTAGGGTTATTTTTGTAGAAAGAACTTCTTATTCTAGAACAGTGACCTCTGAGCCCTACTGCCACAGGCCAAAACTGATGCCAAAAAAGGGAAAACACATTTATTCGAAAAAATACGGGTGCTAACCAAAAGGGAGGCTGGGGGTCACTTCATTCGTGTGAGGTGGTAGTGCTGGCTCCTCAGCTATGACCTGGGCTGAAAGTCAGAGAGGTTAAAATTGATTTCTCAGTTGTAAATTTAGCAGTGTTAAACTTGGCTGTAGTTAGATAAGAAAAGTAGCAGTGATGATGGCGTTCTTCCCTCTAATTTTTTAAGACTATTTAGTTATGTAATCAATCAAGCGGGTACCTAATATGAGCTTCAGAAGGATTTAAGAAGGAATGGCTGCCTCAGCACTCCTTTGCGATCCAGTTCAGGACTTTTGATTCTGTCACTTCAGGCACATCGATCTAGTTGTGATCCACGATGCCCTGCTGGATTAGCTCAGCTCCAAGCATTCAGGTTTAGGTCACTGCTTTCCCTTGGATCAAGGGCAAAAGAGTGTGTGATTAGAATATTTGGCTGTAACTTGGGAGATCCAGCTTTTGGTTCTGCTGATGGTTTTTTGTGTTGTCTCAGACAAGCGTGAAACCCCGCTGTGCTCGTGTCTCATGGGACGATAGCCTTTTTTTTTTTTCTAAGTTTTCTCTTGGCTTGGAGCAATTTGGAATAAGGACTGTATGTTCCTCCCAAGCCTGTCTTGATGTGATCCTGGCTTGACAGGAGTGGCCAGTTATGTGCTCCCGCTGTAAGTCTAGTAGCAGTCTGCTGCTTCTGCTTCCTTTCATAGCACGTTGTCCCTTCCTTTGAGTTGCAGCCTTCTGGCTGCTTTTGTCTTTTCTTCCTAGCGTCGCAAACATTTAAAGGGAGAAGAGTTTCTGAGCTGCATTTCAGTTGCACTGTGAACAGGATCCAGTTGAGTTTCTCTCCTTAGGGCCCTGTGTTTGCACCAGAGGTTGGGCAGAACGCCCCAAGCTCATGCTTTGTTTTTAAGGTGCAGCACACACACGGGGCTGCGTTACTATTGCTTTCCCAGTGTCGGGTTTTGCGGAGGCTGTTTCCTAGCTGCTTGATGGCGTAATGCCAGGAGACACGGCATCTTTGGTCGTGTAACTCTTAGAGTTCTACAGAATAGACGCGTTAGCAAATGACACAAGGCCTGAAACCTACCAGTGTTGACACGAATTTGTATTTGTTGCCTTTGCATCTTTTTTTGGGGAGAGTCAGTAATATGTCACAACATAGCTTGGTAGAGATGTCCTAAGAGTCTGTCACCTTGTGACCAACATCTCTGTGGACTGGCTTCGTGCTTCAGGTGGACCCAACAACGTTCTATGGCCTGGATGTCCCCAGGCTTTGGATGCTGATGTGATTTCCTGGTTAAGGGCAAAGGTGTCTCCTGCCTCAGGAAGCCTGGTACCATGGGAGTCTCTCTGCATAAAGGCTGAGCAGCTGTCATTCAGACTCACTCTTCTCTGCTTTCATACATGGAGCAGTTCCAAAGGTTTCAGTGTTTTCAGCCCTTCTGCTGTCTTACGCATCCAGAGCTCGAAGGTGTGCTTAAAATGGTGCTCATTTTCCTTTGTATGGCAATCTTAAACTGCTCGAGCCTCTATTTTGTGCTTCCTCGAGCTTTCTGACACAGCCCTAATACTGCTCTTGTGCAGATCACTCCTCTGAAGCTCTCTTCACTGGCTGTTGGTGCGACTCACCGGAGTTTTTCTCAAAGACCTGAGTGTGCTTAGATCCTGGAGGAATTTCTCCAGGGCTTCAGTACGCTCCGTACTGTTACCCTTTAGCTTTTGTTGCCAAGGCACCTGCATTCTGTCGGCTCATGGACAGCACAACAAAGTCATTTTAGTGCATTAAAGGCAACAGCATAATCTGAAGTTTGGAATTACTGACCCAGCAAAGTTAACGTGACAGAAGATACTATTTATAAGTGAAAACCGCTGGGCTCTTTATGTCAGAGGAACAAAGGGAGTCGTCTTCATACGGCCAGATAGAGACTGGCAACCAGGATTTTCTCTGACATCAAGGGCCTTAACCAACATAACTAATTCTGAAATAGAAGGGTTGTGAAAGAAACAAGAGACTGGCAACTCACTCTGGAGCATCCCAGTTTCTCCTCATGGCCTTCCTTATTACTTCTCTCACCTGGGAACCATGGAGACAAATGAAAAGGATGGAGAGGAATGTTCTGCACAAGCTGAAGGTCTCAGGCAAGCGGCAGGGTGAGAATCGCCACCAGTTTCCATCACTCAGTCGCTTCAGAGTGCTGCATGGCTTGCCTTGGTGAGGGGCTGAGGAAAGGGGGCTCTCTCCTTGGGCAGTACACAAGGAGCAGTGAGGAAAAGGGGAGCTTTCTCCTGTCTTTCCTTGAAGCAGGAAATACTGGGAGCAAAAATGCAGTCAAGGTGGAAACTCCTGCTTGTTTCTTTAGGCTCTTCTGTCAGGTGTTGTGCATGTTTCTGACTACAGAAAATAACAATACTGAGTCATTTTGTCTGTTACGAAGCAAATTGCTTCTGAAAGCAACAAAAGATTCTGTGGCATTTTTTTATACTGGCAGTAATCTTGGCTTGTCTTCTTGAATCTCCTTGGCAGTTTCAGGAGATCAATGGATTGTGTTCCTTCCCCCTTTTTAAATATTTAGAACGGTGACTACACCCCATGATTGGGTAAAATAATCACTACAAAGATGTCTGTGTCTACGTACTTCTTGGTCATTGTTTCACATCGGAAGCAGTGTCAGTTACCCCAGATAAAGCATGGGTGGTGCTTCCAGAAGATGGCACGGTTGCTGTAGGTGAACGTGCTTATCAGATAGCTCTGTTCCAGAGCTGTCCTGGATTTTTTTTTTTTCAAATCCAGGTCTGAGTCTTGTAGCTGGTGCACACGATGACTGTGACCACTGGGAAACCTCTGCTGACTTCCACGGTGCAGAACGGGTACACGTGTCTGCTTAGCTGGGGTTAAATCCCACCTGCTTTGTAGTGCTACTTCAAACCAAACTGTGAGAGAAGATTTGCCCCGGTTGCCACGGAAAGATAACAAATAAACTGCGTAACAAAGGATGACAAACAAACCGAGCCTGGGTGGATGTGGTAACTTTGAGCGCCATTGTGAGCCTGACGCCCAGCGAGGCTTCTGTCAGCCAAGCAGGACAGAACCCGGGAGGTGTGAACTCCGGGGGAGGACTGTCAGGCTTGTGACCACGCGTCCTCAGATCCGCCACAAGATCGCATTCGTCAGGGGCAGGCGGGTTCCTACCTGTAGGCCTGTGGTGTCGGCAAGTCTTGCTTTTTTCTTTCATACCTTTTGATGCTTTCTTTCACTCTAACGTTTTTAGGATGCAGAATTTATATTAAGCCAAGACTGTCTGCTGGATCTGTCCCCCAGTCATTTCGTGCTTTATGATTTAAACCATTTGAAACCTGTTCCTACTGGGGCTTATTTATGCCTCTTCTCTTTTTTTTTTTTTTGACGAGTCAACCCAAAAGAAAACATGGACACATTTGAGATAGCATCTGGTCCTAAAAAACAGGACATTTTTGAACGCGTTTTTGTGCTCAGGAATTTCCAAGGTAAATTTCCATTTGCTGAGATCTGGGAGAACAGTAGCAGTTGCTGTGCTGTAGCATGACGAATTTTACTCTTCCGGTGCTTTAATTTTGCGAAACAATTAAACTTATTTTTCCTCAAGGTGCAGCTACTGATGGTTTATATTTTAGAGGGTCAGTTCTGTCTCCCAGATGCCTGCCCCGGCGCTGAGGTATCAGGCAAGGCTGCCTGGCCTGGCAGGTACGGCAGAGGACCTGCGGGGAGGCCCCTGACCTGCTGGAGCAGAACCTGGGGGGTCGCAGGATATGGCCAAGTCATGTTTCCCGGCAGCGCAAGGAGCTGCTCCGTAGGCTTTTACTGCGTCGTCACCGCAAGGGTTGCTAGGCGAAACCTGCTGGCCAACGTGCTGCGCGTGCACGTTTGCTTTGGTTTTTAAGATGACAGCAAAGTTCAGCTCCTACTTACTGTTTAACTCTCTAAATCACGTATTTCACTTCCAGAAGCTCCGAGCATCTACCAGTTTCTACGCAGTGCTCCTACGGGAGCTTCTGGGAAACTAAATAATGCAGTCCCGCAGCTCGATAGCTTTTTAAAAGCCTGCTGTCAGCTACGTCTTCCTGGCAGTCAAGAGTGAAGTGTTTTGTACGTGTGTGCACGCTTGCACATACGCTTGGCCACGTGCAATGTTTTCCCTCTAGGTCTTTGTTTCCTGGGCCATAGCACTGTTCGTCCCCTGGCACCAACACATCTGCATTCATTTCTGCCCCTCAGCCCGAACACGGGGTGTGAGCGTGCCAGGGAGCTAATCTGAGGGTGGGGTGCAGGCAGCTGTACGCGTAGACCAGAGGGCTGGAACTGGGCGGGGAGGGGAAAGCGCAGCAAAATCTGGCTGGAAGGAGAGCTTGAGTAGTTTTTTAAAAATAATGTTAGGCAAGCATGTTTCGTGTGTGTTAATTATTCTGGCCTGTGACCCCAGATCAGTCACCCTGGCAAACGCACAAGTAGTGTAAGGATTGAAGGGAAGAACATCTTGAATGCAGCAGGACAAGGCCGTGGTTAATTGCTCTGTGTTGCATCTTGCCTCACAGAAAGTGAATGATGGCTTAGGCTAAAAGGAAAAGAAAAAAACCCAAAACCCAACCCAACCCACTTTTGGTGTGTCCGGGTCCATGTCTGTAATCTAAGTGATGGATTTTCTTTTCAGAATAATCAATGCATTCCAGCTGGGTTGGAAAACTACTACTCTGAGCAAGACTCCAGCGCTCGGGGGAAATTCTACACCGTCATAAACCACTACAACCTGGCCAAGCAAACCATCACGCGCTCAGTGTCCCCCTGGATGACGGTACTGTCAGAAGAGAAGCTCTCTGAGCAGGAGACTGAAGCTGCTGAGAAATCAGCTTAGTGTGATGAGCTAATTATTAACACTATGTCATTGGAAGGTAACTAAGGGACTTTAAGGAACTTTTCATTAAATATAATTATGGATAATTTAGAGGTTACTCATGTTTATGGTGCAATTGCTTCTGTTTGCTGATACTGCTTTGCAAAAAAAAAAAAAACAAAAAAAAAACCAAACCCCAAACCCAAATCAAAAACTTGCTGCAGAACATTCATGGGCGTAACCAAGGTGCAACGGTGCATATCAGCAGCGCTTTACAGCTTTGACACCATTTTCAATGTTTAAAAAAAAAAAAAAAGCCAATGTTAGGTATGTTCTTGCAGTTTATTGGGTACTGACAGATTTCTTCGCTGGATTTTCAGGGCTTGGACCTTCGCTCAATCATGTGTTCTGTTGTCTGGACTGATACTTGAGTTACTGATTTTTTCATTCTTTGTCATGTTGCAAACTGAAACACCTCAGCCATAACTCGAGTGATCTCTCGTTTAGCTGACAGCTGTATTTAATACTTAGTTTTGGCTCAAGCAAGAATGAGCGTCAGCGCTGATGTCAGGGGCATAATGTAATGACTTGTACGGAGAACGACACTGCCAGGTAGCATTTTTCTCACATTTTCTTTACTGTTTATTTGTAAGTGATACTGAAGTTCTCTGCAACGGGGCATGCTCAGTGTTTTCTTATTGCTGTCAGCAGGGTTTAACTGCGTTTCCACTGTGGCTTTAGCGGCTTGGGAAGGGTAGCACTGAACCACAAACTAGCTAGGCCTTATGGAAAAACACAGGCAGATTTAGTGATGGGTGCTGAGGGTAGTGTGGGACACAGACAGTTGGGGATGTCCTGAGGAGAAGCAACAGCTTTTGCTCGTGTTCAAGAGGCAGAAAGCCTGTTCACTGCAGACATAGTCCACTCTGTAATTCGTTGGATATGACAGAGGGAGTAGGGTGTCTAAATTTTCTCTTCTATTGCATTAACATTTTCCCTTTGTATTAATTAGAGCTTTCAGTTTATGTCTGGTTTGCAGTTTGAGACTTTTTAAAACACAGAGCATCACAAGTGAAACACTAGCGCATGAGGTAACGCAAGCGGCTGCTTGAGAGCGACACCTGAGACGGAGCATGAAGAGTAGAACGGTTCCTGTACGGCTCGGGAGGGGAGGTGGCGTAGAAGAACATAGTACTGTGGGTGCACGTTAAAGTTCCATTGTAACTACGAACTTATCTATCCTTTGTGTGAAACCATGTTACTTCATTTTTATTATAAATCTTAAATATATATTACAAAAGAAAAAAAAGACATCTTTGTTAATTTAACAGTTAGACAAAATAAGTCTCTGAAGCGTCTGGGCAGTGGTTGGTGCAGCTCGAACAGGGCAAGGTGGAGTGGGCATGTCAAAAGTTTCTTTGGGGGG
>NW_009259117.1:1453661-1482701 GCF_000687185.1 Egretta garzetta | reverse complement strand
GGGAACACAGCAGCGTGGGGCTGCTTCTCAGGAGCTGTGGTAGAACAAACATGGTCAGCTCACCTTTTATTTTTTCACCAGTAGCATTAATGGCTTTATCAAGGGTACAGTGACAGTAACGGTTACCACTGCATTCTCTAGGTTTGGTATGAAATGGGCATTACACAGTAATAGCTGTAAAAGGCTTTTTATTAACTCATTATGGGATGTGGAATGCATAAAAAGCAAGAAATTATGTGCCAAATTTTTCTTGGCACTTACAAAGGCCAGGCTTATGTTAAGGTACTCCCAACAGCCCATGGCTGCATTGCTAATGGGCGGATGCTTTACTGAATGTATCAATTCACATGTAACTGCTGACATTTCTGCTCTCTGCAGAGTAAAGCATGAGGCTGCTCGTTGCAGATAAGGTATAGAAACAGGCATTTCAGGAGAGAGCTATAGCAAACCACGGCTTCCAGCTCAGCACAGTCACAGGGACATTCATGGCTTTACAAGCGGGAAAGCTCTGTGCCCCAGGACTGTCTGACACGAAAATGATTCACGGTGTATCTCCTCCCCTTTAATTCAGGACAATAAAAAGCAAAATGTACACATAAGTACCCATGAGAAACTTCTCTCTCCCAGGACAGTAAACTTTAAAAAACACTAAGCTTTACCATCTAGGAGAAGGAGACTGCTCACGCTGCTTTTTCCTCTGATTTAACAGGCGGGAGTTTGTTGATTCTCTTACAGTTGGTTTTGAGACTTTTTTTTTTTTAGTTAACAAAATTGCTCCCAATTTTAGCACTTTAAAAAGTCTGGCTTTAGAATTGTCTGTCCTTTGTTCTGGCATCCCGGAACGCGAGTTCCACTGCACAACTGTCTGTGCTGTGGTCTCTCTTTTCACCTAGAAGTAAAGCTCCTCAGTTGACTTTTTATCATTATGACGACTACTAAACCAAGCTGATGGCCGACTCGAGCGGTTTCAGAGGGTTAGAAATTGAGGTCACCCATGTGCAAAGTGGGCGCCGTGTACTGCCGTGGTAGGGCTCAGGAAAGCCTGGGACAGCGTAGGTGCTTTTGCCCAGTAACAGTTTTCTCCTGATCTGGCCTGCGTGCCGGGAGCTGACTTCAGGCATCACGGAGGCGGGGGTGACGATGATAAAACCATTATCGTTTTTTTTTCTTCTGGTAGCTCTGCTCCAGCTTGTAGCTTTTTCCAGCTCTTTCAAAGGTTTCCATGTTCTTTGCGGGATTAAGAGTGGGTTTATGTTCGGTAAAGGGATTTAAAATGAACGCTGTCAGCTCCCTCCGCACTAACGGACAGATACACACGCTTACTTAGTGGAAAATATTTCCATCATAGCGGTATGCAAAACTGTGTCAAACAGGGCGGTGTGCCACCCGCCCGGCTCCCCTGCAGAAGAGTCAGACGTTTTACAAACAAGGCGCGTGGACAGTATTACATCTTTAGTTAATTATCGTACCAGTCCAGGAAAAGCAAGGAGAATGAACACATCACAAGGAAGAAGAGGATCCACACTCGAAATCCAGCATTGTTTTTGATGGCCTGTGAGGGAAAGGATACGGCCATTACCATCCCCGGTGAGCACCCGGGCGGATTCCAACAGCGGCAGCCCACGGTGGCTGTTGGTGGCTTCCCTCTTCCCACCCACAGGAGGAAGAACAGAACTTGCCGTTAATCTCAGATGAACAGAAGCCAGGTTGGTGAGATCCCTGCAGATTTATCACACTAAAGTTTCTCTCAAAATCTCAGAATGGATCATTTAAAAAAAAAAAAAACAAACAACCAAACCCAACAAAAAACCAGCAAGATCCCACACAGCAGAAACAGACCCAGAAGTTAAGAACCACATCAAATGCTGCGTGCTCACAGGTTAGTTCTGAGTTCCACAAGGGAAACTCTGCGATTAGAAAGGAGCAGGCCCTCATCATTCCAATAAACAGCTTCCACCTAAAAATAAAAAACCAAACCCAAACCTGACAACTCTTTCTGGAGGTTGATTTACCGCCAGCAATCGGGTATTTCAGTCTCAAAACAAGGCAAGCAAGGACAAGTATTTTTCTTGGATTCTTCTTCCCAAAATGGAGACTGACATAGAGCAGGGGACCTGTTTTTCTCCCTCATTGTTCAGATTTACACATGGAATAGATTTATATTTTTTTTTTAATGCAATAACAAGCAAGTGACAAAGTTTCGCATTTATCACCTTCTTCTACTGTTCCTCAGTGTGGTTTAGGAAACTCAGTTCTAGCTACAAATGTGAAAAATGAAGCAACACTGGCTTCAGTTCATGCCGCGGTGTTGAATTCCTGCAGCCCCCAAGAGGCAGGGCAACTGCGTGCTAAACACTAGCAAAGCTCTTGATTGCAGCCTTTAAAAGCCCCAAACCCCTTCCCCACCACGCGCCTGCCACCACGCCTGCTGGACAGCTGCTGACAGGAGCGCTCCGGATACCCTGCTCTGCTCGGAGAAATGCGGAATTAAGTCCCAAATCGGGAATTCCAAGTCCCTTTGTCACGCTTGCTAAGGCACATTTGATGCACTTTTTGGGAGAGCTGAGCAGCAGAGAACTCATCCTGGAGCTATGCAGTCTGTGGGCTTTAGGGAGGGAAGGGGAAAAAACCCCAAACCACCGAGCCATTTACTCAGTGGCCTAACTAAGGAACTCTTGTTTTTACTGACATCTCGATTCCTGACAGAAAACATCATTTCATTCTAAATAGCGAGACAGCGGGCCAGCTTTGTTTACTAGGAGCACGGGGGATGCATGGCAGGGAGACTCCTCTAACGCTCATCAGCAATTCCAGCACCGTCTTTCATTCACAGGCTGCAATTTCTTTTCCCAACCCCTCCCTCCCCCCTTTTTTTTTTTTTTAAAACCAAACCTCACAGCCACCCAAACACACGACAGGTGACCCTCGTGTTTAAAAACCAGGTGAGGCCGAGTAGGTCTCTGCAGACCTCTGCAGCCCTTCAAGTCCCGGGTGGCGAGGCAGGCAGCGCGAGCTACCGAGAACCGTGGCTGGCTTGTACAGCTTCTCCAAAACCGCGTCCCGACACCCCAGCATGTGCCGCGCCCCTGCCGTGAGCAAGCTCGTGCACTCTTTAAAGCAGCTTGGGCAAACCTGAAAGTTCAAGAGAAACGAGCGACTGTAAAACGCAGCCTAAGCGACGTTACCTCTCTTATGTCTTCGTTGCCTTCTTTGATATTCTCTGTTGCACCCACAACTAACTGATGGATATTGTCAATATCTGTTTCCTGTTAAAAAAAATAAAATTGAGAAACAGTGATGAGTTTTAGGAAAAAAAACACTTCCCAGGACCTGGGAACAAGCAGAACTCAAATATAAAATCCGGTATTCTTCCCGTCTTAGCTGCAATGACGCAAAGGTACAGAGGCGAGTAAGTTGTAACTTCTTCACCTGTGATTTTATGAGCCCGAAGAGCAGCCACCAGGATCACCGGGAAGTCTCCCGTTTGCACAGAATGAAACCTAACCTGCCTTGATTCCTGCCAGCTCTTTTGGGAGAGGTGCCCCCGTTCACAGTGAAGATGCTGTGGAATAGCACATTTAAGGGGACACTACTTCTGAGGCAGAGGGACCATTCTAACACATACGTTGCGTTTTCCATTCCCAGTATGTACTAATGAGTAACAACAGTAACTATCCTGATTTTGCATTTGAAAAACAAAGAAAAATCTTTTCCTTCACATTTGCATCAAAGATTCATTAATCTTCAGTTTGTCTTGCATGCAACCAAGCCCAAAACACCCCCGAGAAACTCTGAGCTGAGGGTGCTGCTGTAGCATTAGATCACACTGACCTGTTGCAAGACTTTTTCAGTGAATATCTCTTGTAATCGGGAGATTTCCACCACTTTTCCTTCGATTTGTCTTGGCAAAGAACAGAAATATTCCATTAGAAACTCGTGCAAACATCCCTTGCTCCTGCAGACTCAGACCCTCCACGCCGGCAGGCGGGCCGGCACGGCTGCTTGGCTTGGCAGCAATATCCGGGGATCCGTGCCCCGGCTGTTCCTGGCTGGAGCACCCGGCCCGCGGGGAAGCTCTGGGAAAGGCAGCACCCAGAAATCCTCAGACAGCGGCCTCCAGGGCCAGAGCAAGGTTTGGGGTACCCAGCCAGGTTTTCCCACTCGGCAAGCGGGGAGCAAGCGGCACCGCCGCGCTGCCAGAGGGGGGGTCTCTGCGGGGGGGTCAGTGACTGTGCCTGCCCTGCTGCTGCCAGCACCCGCCGCGGACACGGCGAGGTGAATGGGAAACCCGATCTTTTAAAACTTAGACTTAAGTCAGGTAGACCATAACCTTCCAAATTTAACTGGTGCTGGTTTGGGTAGTTTGTACGTCGCTCAGAACCATTCCTTAACACTGTGCGACAGCCCAGCGTGGAAGCTGGTAGAGTTTGCTCCCTGGGCGCTCCTGTTCGGCCCCTCCTCCCCCCACCGCCACCGCGCACGCGGCCGCCTGCCCTGGCTCGGTGCGGGGCACGGGGGCCCAGCCCCCACAGCAGCCTGTGGCAAGTAAGAGAAAATTGTACCTGACTTCATCGAAGAGATTATTCATTTCCCCGACAAGTCGCTGGTTCTCCTGTTCAAACTGGAAGAAGGGAGAAGGCACACGTGAGTTCACACCCTGGGACCCAGGGAACTTTTTCTTCGACCCCCCCAGCCAAGCGCCCCCTCCCCTGCAATCCATTCACGGCGCAACACACCTGAAACCGTCTTCAGGAATCACTAACACCGGCCTGAGCAGCAACGCGAACCCGCTGGCTTGGGACCAGTCACTGTAACACTGGTCCTGCTCCTCACACGGGTGAGGCAGCCCCCAAAATAACTTGAGGATTTTGCTCAAGTGACTTTGCAGTAAAGGAACAACAGAGTGGGGGGAATCTGCCCCTTTTTGTTATTTTAGAAATTTGAGTGGGGAAAGCTCTCATGCCTGTGAAAGCACGTGGTTCTCTTCATGGCATCCTTGCAGTGTCACTCGCATTATTCACATGCTGCCCATGGCATGAAATTAAGAACTTTTAGATTTTGCTACAATATGAAATATTTTGACATCCAGCACTTCATACTTTACAAATGCATTGGCTTTAAGTCCCTCCAGCAGACCGCTTCCATGTAAAACTCTTGAGCAATCAATGAAACACTTAAATACACTTTTAGCACTACACCTTTCAAAATACAAGCATAAATGGAATACTTCATACAGGAAAAGCAGCTTTGACTTTTCAGATGTACTTGACTGTCAGATCATTTGGGATTCATTACAGAACAAGCAATCCTGCAGCAAGCACAACGACACGATTTGCCGAAACAAAACCTGCACAGCCAAAACAAAAGCTGAGAAAGGCGTCCCATGTCGCAGCGGAGCTCTTTGGAAGCTGCACTGGAAGGACTGGGCTTTAGAAAGGACCCGTTAGGACAGACGGGGCTGGGATTTTCAGGGTGCCTGAGGGCTGACAGGCTCCTGCCATGGGGGACAGCAGAGCATGGGGCAAGGGAAGGGTCACGAGTCCCACTCTGGGGGAAGGGGGGGAAGCGAATTCAGGTACCCTGCCTGTTAATTCTACACAGCCAAAGCCTTGGGAACAGCCGGGCCTTCGCGGTACGGACACAACTGACCAGATCTCTGCGCTTTCCTCACAAAGCTGGGCGAGACCCGGTCTACACGGGCGTGCAGAAACAGCACCGGGGGGCACACATTTCCACTGAAAGCGTTACCTGCTGCGAGCCTCTGACAAACCCCAGCGATGCACGCAGCAGCGTGAACACCAGAGAACAGGATTCAGAATGCAAAGAATTTGACGCGGGGGGCCTGTTCTAGTTCAGTCAGTCGCCTTATTTTGAACTAGCCTACACAGACCGGGATTTTGGCATAAGTCAATCAGGTTACCATTTCATTAGCAGTGAAGGCCCAGCAGTCCTCTCGGCCACCTTACAAGGTCTCGTCGCCCTTTTCAGGGCAGAGCAGTGTGCTGTCAAAGATGGAAACGCCAGCAGAGCCACACTGCTTACAGGCCAGGCTTGGTTTTCAGTTGGTGCAATAGGAATTGCTCGCTACCTGAGCATATGCCCAACGCTCAAGCTTGCCAGAAAAGGAGGCATTGCCCAAAGATGATGATAGCTGTTTTCAAATACTTACTATCATGTGCAAAAAGCCAAAGGAGGAAGGAGGGGGAAGAAGTCTGAGTCACAGCAAATTGTGATAACGGCGAGGGTTGTGCTACACCAGCGGAAGGCAAACGGGCACTTTGCTTTTCCGGCGGCGCTACTGAAATAGCTGGAAGCGAAGCACTCGGCACTGCAGTACATACATACTGCTTAAACAGCAACGCAGTTCATCATTAAGATGCAACATGAGAGTTAGTGGCCACAGAACAACGTACGGTTCGTGGCCCACAGCTCCTTTCACAGAGCCAGTCTGCGGGAGTACATAAATTTAACATCACCGTACTGCTCCGTTCAGTGACAATCTTTGGCTGACCACTGTGACCCCCCTGCCCCAACCTGCCCCCAGCGTCTCTATCCCAAGCCTTTTAAGATCTTCCTTGTGCAGCTCCTCATGTACATTGCTTCAGATGCTGACGCACGCATCCCTTGAAATGATCCAGCTGAAACTTCTGCCGTATCAAGTACTTCTGTGACACCAACACAGAAGACATGAAGTGTGTACAGTAACTACTCAGGGCAACGTGGGAAAGCTCTAGCGCCGCACTGAGGAATTTGTCCTGCTCCTCCCTCACCCCATGTACGCAGCCCTAAGCAAGCGCTGTCGCTCATCCGATTGTCCAGTATGACGTTTTTGCTCACTAACCACTTTTTCCTCCTGAGTTTTCTGGTAGATCAGTAAGCTGAATCCCACCACAGGACCAGATGATAGGGCTGGCTTATGGGAGAGCGGATAGCAGGGGCGGAGCGAGACTTCTGCACTGCCACAGAGCAACACAGAAAAGCAAGGGAACGAGGGAAGGCAAGCCACCCTTCACACCCTCCACCTTCATTGCCGCCTCCTCACACCCCATGCCGTCGCCAATGCCCTCACATTTTGTGCTGTAACATTTTTCATCTTGCATCAGGCCCATCAGGACCTCAAAGGTACCCGACTCTCTGCCAACTGCAAATTAAATGTCAGCCTGCATGACTTAGGGGGAAAGGGTTACTGTGTTAAAACCCAGAAATGTGCAGGTTTAATTTGGCAGAAGCGAGTGTGACATGACAGGTATGTTTAAAGAAGGGTAACAGTGGATCTCAGAAAAAGGTTCAGTCTTCTGACATAGGCAATTTATGCCATGAAGAATAATGAAAAGTGATTTTTATTTCTTTTAAAATACAGATTTCTTTTTGTACTAGAGGTTCACTATCTACCCAATTGGCAAGAACAGCTTTCTCTCCTTGGTTAAAGGACTCCAGAGGGCCCAAGGTGACAGATGAGGAGGAGGGCTGTTGGGCATCATTGCCTTCACTGTGGGGTAGAGGCCTCGGGGAAGGAGCCCAGCCCCGCGGGTCGAGGGGGAACAGAGGGGAACATACTGCACAGCTCCCTGCAGTCCCACCGATTCCCACCCTAAAGATCCAGTGGTTTTGTTAAATAAAAAAAAACCAGTGTTGCAACTCATTCAAATGTCGTAGTCACCGCTGTCCACAGCGTCTCCTCGTACAGAGCAGAGCATTTGTTAAGACGCAGCCAATACAGTGATATTTACTTCACAGCAGTGGATGGTTGAAGGGGTTCATCACTGTACTCCTTCACGTTCACACCACTGCGTGCCTCTGGCTTTAGTGGAGTCGCCTCAGAAGAAAGCCAATGAAACAGAGCCATGGGATTCAGCACCGTGTCGACTGGTCGGTCCTTCAGTGCGTAATTGGGGCCAGCACGCGGTAATTGTTTTTCCGACTTCTCTAAGGATAAGTATTTCTGCACAAATATTCAACACCAAAAATTCCCTGGTTTGCTGCCTTAGTAAAACTGAGATGACAACTCATTTAGAAGGCAAATTTTCAATAAAGAAAGAGTGAGTGATTTTAATCCCTTACAAATAGCACAAATCCACTTGAGAAACTATTCTTTAAGAAGTTCCTTTGATATTTAAAACCCGCCACTGGCAGGGATTGCCTTTTAAACTGCTAAATGATTTTTGCAATTTGAAATCATGGCTGATGGCCCGCTCGGCACAGACAGCGGTAAGACATGCTAAAACAGTCATTGAACAAGAGGTTAGAGCGCAGAACACATCGTGTACCAGCGTGCCGCAAAGGGATTTCCATGATGGGAACGTAAACCAAAGCAGCGATCAGTATAGCCCAATGATTTACGGCTTATTAAAGTAGCCTCCTTTATGAGACTGAAATACTCCGTTGCTGAAGCGTGGCACAAAGTGACAAACTGTTTTAAGATACATCTGAAAATCTAAGGCATGGACAAAATAATCACTGTTCTTTTTTGTTATCCCATGCGATAAGTCACTATATGTATTGTACCTAAATTTAAGACAAAAACAAACGAAAAAAGATGAAGTCAGGGAAAATTGGATATTTTCACAACTCCCAGAGCAGAGCCAGATTTTTTTTCCCCACTCAATGCAACGACAAGACATCTGCTCACAGTAACTATAAAAACCATTAGTATACCTGTACTCAGGGTTATAAACTGAAATTTATTGTGCAAATCATACAACAGCCTGCAACCACTTTGAACAATGTAAAGCTCTCCTGCGGGTAAAATACTGATAGAAACTGCTGCTGTTGCCGTACGATCGGGCTTTAATTCATTATTTTACCCACAAGAAGGATCACGGAACCATGACTGAGAGTTGTTAAGTCTGATTTGACACAACACATTCCAGTTTAAAACCAGCACAGCAGTTTCTACACTGACCTACCCTCTTCTGAGAGCTGCTGGATTTTCTGAGTAACTTAAATGCAGCTGGTCCACGCTTCACAAATCCCCTGTTCAAAATAGAAATTAACTTCTCTGTAACAGCAAACATAATGCAGAAGAGAAGTAAGTAACTGTCCTTTGAGTGAATAAATTAACTAAAAGCTGTGAGGGTTTGTTATGTGTTTGTAAAGACCCATTGATTCCTGTGTTAAAAGCACAGTCATTCAGTATTGCCAAGTTAGTATGAAGGAGTTATGTGAACAATGAAAAACACACCAATGCACATTCGAATACTCAAATTACTTCCTAGTTACACCTATATTTACACCTTGGACCCAAATTTACCTGAAAATTAGCGTAATGGATCCAGTGACTTTACAATATTCCTATTGGAATAATGGATCCAGTTAGGAGTGGAATTATACGGTACCCAACCTTTACCAATAAAGGCCAACTCCTAGCTCTAAGATTCCTCAAAAAAGCACTGCAAGAGCAGTTTCGCTGTGGAGTAGTCACCACATACACCCCTAGCCTTTGTAAATTAGCTAATACTGTTCATAAGATGGGAAAAAACCCAAACCCTTGGTCCACAGAACAGAGCGATGGCTTGCTCAGCTCTAAGGATCGACACACCAGTGGCAACGTTTACGTGTGAAACCCTGCTGTGCACGTACACGTATTACACAAATATAGAACGCTTGTTTACAGTTTGACAACTCCAATAACATGCAATCCAACCCAACGCTAAAAAGTGACAAGAAGTGACCCTCATTGAAGGGGGCATTAACTATAACTAGAAGCAATCCGCTCACTTTCTACTTGACAAATGGTGGAGGAAGAAAATGTCTGTATTAACACTGCCATGAATGCCGACTCACTTTTCTTTCAAATCATAATAGACTCCTTCCAAGGCATAACGTGGAAGTAACTGACGCTTGTTAATTCTGAGGAGAGGTAGAAAGCAAGCCTGTGTTTCTTCACAACAGTGCCAGAGCGCAGACTCACAGTCAGCATGAGAAGAAGCTGAGCTAGAGACAGCCCTGACTACAGGTGGTCGTGCTGTCAGCCTGCAGTGAGGTGCAACGGGAGAGAACAGCTCTCAGAACCGCAGCAAGATTCGCCACGAGATTCAGGCATCCAGCTCAGAACAGGCTTTCTGCAAAACTTTCTGCAAAAAGAGTGAGTTATAAGCAGAGAGGAGGCTGTTCTAGTGGTAGCTTCCCTTTGTGTGCTTTTTTCAATTCTGGTTTCCTAGTATCAGTACTAAAACACGAGTACTGAGCGTACATAAAAATAAGTTTCAAATGTAAATTCACAGATGGAAATTTAAGAATAAGCTATGGCACAGAAGCAGTACTAACGCTTCAGTGCATTAATAAATACAGGACTTCAAAGTATGTTATTTTCATTTTGGTAGCATTTTTGATCTTCTGCTCCTCTAAGCAGCCCAGTAAATTTGTGTCTCTTTTCCCACTGAGCAGACTGATAAAGCTGAGATCTCAAGTTTCCAGTACAAGTCGTATTTCTAGGCTTAATCGTGGCATTGACATCAAGGCACTGTTATACACTCTAATTTTTTTTTTTGCAAGCTATAGGCAGAACTGCATAAGCTAAGAAAAAGGACATACTATAATCTGTCTGAGCTAAAAGGTTTTTTTAAGTTGGCGCATCAGTGTTATTTTTGTACCCCTTTTCACAGAAAGTGCAACTCCTGAAAGCATAACAGAAGTAAATCAGTGTAAAACAACCAGTAAAAGCTTAAAAAAAAAAATCTAAAAATTAAAAAAGCATAGCACAGGAGAGTTCTGAACAGGTAAAGAATAACAATGGATGTTTAAAAAAATGTCTGTTTGTTATCCCCTAGGAAGGGCTGTCCAAGTGCCTAAGAAGCAGCAGTTTAGGACTGGAGATTTAGGAGTCCAGAAATCCTTCAAAGCATTAAACTATGAACATAGATTTTTCTCTTACTTAGGTCTGGAATCACTCCCCCTCACAAGTCAATAAAGAGAACTTGTTCCAGGGGAAAATTCAAATCCTCGGTGGGCAAAAATCAGCATTTTAAGATGTTTATCTTTCTTCAGTCTTGATAACAGAAATAGAACAAAACTCTCAGACTTCAGCAACTCATGTAAGTCGTGAGGTATCTGGGGCCTTACTCTAAGAAGTATAAAAGGATTTAATGAAAAAGAAATGTATTTGTTTCCAGAGTACCATGGCAAGGGACATAATATGTTCAAAACTTAATTACAGAGTGAGGCCTACAAAAAGCAATCCAATATTTGGTAGGCAGTTATTAGTAAGCCCTGTCAGAGCCATCACCTCTCATGCTTAATAATACTGTGCCTAAACACAGAAGAATGAAAATATGTAAAGAATTCTCTTTAAAAAGGAATCAGAAAGCAGGGGTCAGCCTTCAGATTTCAGACTGGCACTCAAGAACAATGTAAGAGCACCAAGAGCAGCCTCCGAAGAACCTTCTCTCTTTGACAAACCATACTGTAATTACGTGCAACTTACTCATCTCTGACGGGAAGAGTGATGCATATAGCATTTGGGAACATCTCTAACTGCTGCCAAGGAAGCTTCACATATTCGTACTGCAGCTGCCCTTTGCCTCAGTAAAGCTCACCAGTTTGGAGACTGCACAGCTACCTGCTAGTTATACATCAGTTTTAATTTATATAAAACCAGGCGATGTGTGCTAACATAGAGGGGTTTTCTATGAATTTTGAGCCATGTTCAAAACAATAAATTTTAGGCATATCAAAAAGTCCAACAGACAGGCTGTCAGCAATCATGCCTATGTCAGAAATTTTGTGTATCAGTTCAACTGTAAGCAGAATCGGATCAAACAACACATAAACATGCTGATAATGAGGAAATGCAGAAAGGGTAAAATTCATGAGACTCTGTTGTGACAGAAAGCTTGTAGCTATTCCTTCTAGTAAACAAATCTGATTTTGATAATAATGATAAAAAAAGGAATAAAATTAAGTATAACTTCATAGTTATACTTAAATACTATAACTATTTAATGTGTATTCTAGAAATAGTCCAAGTAAAAAAACGGCCAACACTTTATTCTTTCAAAATTTTCATGCTTTTCCTGACATTGCCTGGACTTCTATTTTTTCCTGACTAAAAAAGGAATTTATAATTTTAAAAACAATTTTAATTTCAATTATTGAAAAACAGTTGTTACTAATTTCATGGCTCCATGTAAATGTTTCATAGCAATTGTAAATACTAGCTGCTACCAGAAGAACCAGGAAGCCATGTGCAAAAGGTGTATCTTGTTACGGCTTTATTCTGCATAAAATCAAAGTTGACAATGAATCTGGGAAAATCTATACTTTCTTAACACATATGAATACAGCAGAAAAAATAATGAAATAGATAATAAGACACAAGATATACTCACCATTTGTATTTCTTCAGGTGACAGCTCATCTTCACCTTTGCTGTCCCCCCATAATCCAAGGTTACTCTGGGCATCAGGCAGATTCCTGTCTGTGAAAGAACCACCAAACACTTCAGACAACGGAGGACACTGAATAGTGAAGTGAAAGTAATTTTCCATCCACTTCAGAACCCTGATGAAATTGTTACATCTCATTTGTCATCAACTGAGATTCACCCTATATTTACAGCACAAAATTACACCGATAACATTTAACTTCTAAACTGGGACACCAGTCTACGCCTATGTTTCATTTTGTGAACTACAAGGAGTTGTACCAATGTATCGACAATGAAGGATGTAAAACAACTCACAATGCAGTTAAGACTTGCCAGGGCACAAAATACTGTAGCATTTGTCTTTTAACAGAAGAAAACACACAATTTTCAAAACGACAGTTTATATGCAAACTATTGTCTTCCAGGGAGACCTGACAGAACCACCAGCTCCCCATCCCAAAAAGTACAAACAGAATCTCCAAGACATTTTGAGCAAAGTTCACAGGACAAACTATTTCCTCACGCTGTTCAAACTGCATGCGACACCACAAATCCCACAGCACGCTGTGCAAGGGGTCTTCCTGCGCGTCACAGGAATCAGACCAGATCCCACAAACTAATAACCCTTACAGCTCATAGCTGCTTCATTGGCTTCAGTAGTACTTCCCCTTTGATTAAAGCTAATCATCTGCATAAATCTTAGCAGGAGTTGGGCATAAAAGATCTTGAATGGCTATTTCTGGGACATTCGCTTCTGGTAGATTTATTTTTAGGCTTAATTATATACTTCTGATTATAGACAAAGAAGTTAGAATTGGAAAGAAAAGGAACTATGCTACAGGAACCTACTGCTTCTGAAGCTGTTTGAGCATCAGCGTGTAAAATCCTAACAAACAGACCCTTGAGAAGGCCTCTCTTCTCTCCGCTGGCTGTGATGTTCTTACAAAACCCAAAAGAGAGATTTGTACCACCCCACAATGGATCAAAGCTGAACCTTCTTGGACTTAGCAGGTGCAATTTGCAAATTAAAATACAGAAAGACTTAGTTTTTACTTTTTTCATAGATTTCAGACTTCCTCCTTATCCCAGTCAATTTTTTCAGGCATTTGTAAGTATTTTCTTTTGTTTTGTTATAACCTTCTAAACCTCAGTTTTTTCAATTGCATAAGCAGCACTGATGCATCATCATACAGACAGTGACTTCTCTTGGGAAGCCTCTGAAAGGAACAGTCCTATTCATAAACAAATATAAGAAAAGTATTATATGCAGCAATTTCCTCTCTTATTCTTCATGATAATATTTGTGAAAAGTCTTGAAAAATAAATATTTTTGTGTACACCTCCTTTATAAATGTACATTTTGCTTCCCAACAACCAAACCAGGATGTACAATGACAATGTTACAAATGAGGGATGTGGATAAGGAGTATAGTAAATTAAAAAACAAAACAAAAATGAACAAAAAAGAGATCTGTTCTTTCTTACAAGTAATAAGAAATGAAAACAAGAATATCTTTAGAGATTGTTCAGAAAGGTGCAACTCCATGTTTTACAGGGGCTATCACCAGTATTTCAAGTCTGTTTCACAGAAGCACAAAACTTATTTGTTTAGGTAATCAATATGTTTACATTATATCAAAATTACAATGAATTATTTACTGGATTCAAAGAAAAGAAGATAATTAGTTTATGGAGTGAAGAAGTAAGTCCTATTCCTATTTTATCCCAGAGGAACCAATTACTTTCAGGCACTGTCAGCACTGATAAAAAACCAGCACCTGTGTCCAATGTGATTGCTAATAAGCAAATACACTTCTGGTGGGAGGTGAGGGAGAAACACGTATCTCCCCAGGGCTCCTCCTGTCACTGCAGTATGCTTCTGGCAACTGGGAAAGTTGTTCTGCAGCTTTCATGGAGCTGGCGTTAATGCTTTTCTACAGTTCATCCAGCAAAAGCCAAACTACACTCCTTTGCAGAAAGAGAAGTAGTTAACACACAACAGAGATAGAAAGTAACGATCAAATCCTCTGAACCCTTTCCATGCTGAAAGGAGACAGCTGCTAAGCTTGTGGACCAGTTCAAAAACTACTCTTTATTTACATTTATTTCCATAAATTAAATGTCAAATCTGTAATATGCAAATAAATACTGTCAGCAGATAAAAGCAATCTCCAGAGAGACTATTTTCCTACCATGAGGCATGTCCAGTATAATTCTAATGTAAACAGGTGCTTTGCCTCAAAACAAAAGTAAATCACATTTTGCTTTGATTTCTGCCAAAAAAACCAGACAAAATCCAAGTTGTGCTTCAGCACGCCAAGAAGGACATTCAGCTGTTCATCCTAACATTCAATTTAAGGACAGGACCACAAGCTGCTCTCAGAAGAACTATCTTTACAGCTGAGATATTTATGCAAGGGAGCCAGGCACACTGATGATGTCTAATTCATAAATACAAATGATCACCATTCTCTAAACCACCAACATCCTGAGGATGAAATAGCTTACTTCTAAACACAGTAATTTCTCAGATTTCTTAAAAATTTGAAAGCTTACTTGTAAAAAAAAAAATTATCAAAGGCTACAACATTTAAACTGAGCTTCTTGTTTCCTAGTCATCTCGTTCATACTACTCCCATGCTTCAACAACCACCTACCAGCAAAGTCAGGGCTGGTTTCTACAAGCAGCAGCAACCAACACTTACACGAAGAATCACAGTCTGTGTGCATTCACAAAGTGTTTCAGACAGATTTATTTTGATATACAAGTTTCATAGCTTTCTCAAAGACTAGTCAGCAATCCCTTGTAAGTATTACATCAGCATCACTTATGTGACAGGACCCTTATAAAAAATTAAAGCATAAACTAATAAAAGTGAAAACTGTAGTAACCAAAATTAACGTGCAAGAAATCAAGCTTCATTTCCATTTATTGCAGTGGTTTGCTGTGTCCAAGGCAACCAAAGAACAGTGTTTTCCACGGCGTGGCACAGATTTTTGGAGCTAAAAATTGCCATGACACTAAGTGATGGGAGTGCACACTTTCAGAGATCACGGAGACATTCAGTAACGGGGGAAGAGCACAGGGCAATGAAGATGCTACTACGCTGCTGCTCCTCTGCTGGCACTAGCTCACAGCTGCAAAACACTGATAACGTGCTAAGGTGAAACTCAATCTGTGTGCTGCACCACTTCAGACACACTACAAAAACACAGTAAGCACTAGAAATGACACATAATCAAAACCTTTACTTCTTACCATAAATTCAATGTCGGGGGGTTGGGAGGGGGAACACATACTGATAGGGCTGCAGAAGTACAAACTGGTTAGGAAGATAAGCGATGCCGTATGAGAAAATGAAACCATTCGCATGCTGTACGGTAATTCAGTGTTAAGAGTCTTCATCCAGAAATGGAGTACCCACTTCACGTGAATCTACCCTTTCTACAGCCCTAAAGTCACCAACCAGAGGAACTTCACTCTTCTAATAAAAATCACCAAAGAAACAATAACTGATTAGCAGAATAATATGGCCATCCAGTGCATTTCTTCTACCTTGATGAAGTACTATCCTAATGTAATGTCACACTTCATACAGATTCTTTTTCTCTCCAAACATAATTTTCACACTGTAAATCACAGGGTACCTTGGACTCCTCTAGACAGCACAAGCAGGAGAACCCAAGCCAGGGAAAGCAACTCCGGAATCACAGAAACAAGACTTCTCTTTAAGTATGCAACCTTAAATTATCTGCATAGTGGTGGTACCCCAAAAGGCACTCAGCAAAGAAGTTCTGCCAACGTACACATCCCAGGACAAGTCTCCCGAAACAGCAAAGAGAAGGGACTGACATTCCCCAGCCTCAGAAGCAGGCCACCAAGGAAACAGAAGCAACGCTCACAAGTCCTGTCAGGAATAGCACCAGCTGAAATGACCCTAGGGTCAGAGATACTGCTTTGGACTTCTGGTTCTCCTGTCCACCAAAAGATGAGATGCAATCCTTCCAGTAGGGAAATACAATGCTGTGGAGAAGAACATCCCCAAAACTACTAGATCTGGCCAGCCAGTAACCTCCCCTCTATCAGCGTATTCTACCTTCAAGTTCCTGCTGTAGAGGTGTCCAACTCAAGGTCTCTGTGCTTAAAAACTAGAAAATGTTCCCAGGAAGTTGTAGAGCTACTTTCCAACTCCTTGCCGTCAGTGAACGGCATGTGGAAAAGTCAGACAGATGTCAGAAGATGTACAAGTCGATAGATATTGATAAAAATAAAAAGGAAAGAGTTCACATAGAGTTTATTGAGAGGATGAGGAATCCAGCAAGGCAGAAGACCTTTTTAGCTAGTTGGAAAAAAAGGATGTCAAAAAGTTTAAGATTTTGCTTCCTCAGTCCTACAATGTGCTTCACACAAGCCCTGATCAACTCAAGGAAGATGAAAATAGAAAGGTGCAAGGTACAGGCCCTTGTTATATGAAGAAAGTACTATTGACCAGGCACGCCTTGCCACAAAAAGTAAAATATAACTACATTTTATTCTTACCTTTGCTTTCCTCAGCAGAAAGTTTTTCTTCAGAATCATCTAAAGGATTCTGTGAAGATTTTTCAGGGGAAAGAGGCGATTTGGACACGTTGCTCTGCTCAGGTTCAAGCCTGGACCTAGAAGCACAAGAGCTTCACACATTTAACTGATATTACACAGTTGAGTTTCTCTAACATGAGAACAACCAGATTATTAAATTCAACACTAACTCTTGCAAACTTCACATTAAGAATTTCCCAATCAAGATACAAAATGTACTTAGCAACTCTGACTGAAATATTAATACAAAAGCAAAGAAAGCACCAATAGTATTCCCGAACAAGGCATACTACATGTTCAGAGTTGAGGAGAATTTTAAAGGCTATAGCATAAAACCAGACATCTTATTAAACTTCCTTTCAAAAATCCAGTGTATTAAAATACATATATATTTAAAAAAAAGAAAAAAAACCAACCAACCAATATTTTGGTCATACTGAAAATTCTTTTTAGTAGAAACAGCCAACATCACTACTTGATTTTTTTCAAGTAATAATTACGATTTTACTTTATATTGTGAATTACCATAAAGGAAAAATAAGAAAACACAACAGAATTAGCTTTTTCCTGAAACAAGAATTTTTATTTAACTAGCTTTAAAGAATAGTTTAACCAGGATGAAAGTGATCCTTACCTTGTCTGCCAAAAGGCACAACAGACCATTCAGAAGCAAGAAAAACTTATGCAGTGGACAGATATATACTACACCTAAGTCCTTGCTATGTAATTTTAATACAAAGGCAATGGCAAAAAATGAGAAGCATATTCAGTGATTATATATTAAGTACTTGTCAAGTACTTTTCATTGTGGCACCAAAAAAAGTTTAAAATCGGTAGCAACATATTTTTTCCAGTTAACTTTTTTGGTTTACTGTTGTCTACAATGAATTCTGTAACTGCTATGTAGTAGACAGTTAAATGCTTAGCAGTTACACTGTTAGAGGAGCTAAATAAAAAAAAAAACTAAAAAGCAATGGGCTGAATCACCTGCTGTGTCACCTTCACCACTTCTTCCCCTCTCAAATAGAATCAACACTTAATCTCATTATGATCTGCAATCTTCCCCTGCTGCTTAACAGAAGGTGTTGCATTTTGTGTTCCTTTCCTTCTTCGTATTGTGTCTAAATTCTAAACCCATAATTAGAAAATTCTGAGAAAAACAGAATATAATGCATTAGTCATCACTGAGTGACTTATTTAAACAAGAAAAAAAGTAACAGGGAACCTTTCTTAGTCCCAAAAACTCTGCAAGTACTGGGCCTTTGGTAATTTTACAAATCTCCTCCCTCTCAAGTCCCAAATTTGCCTAATAACAATGAAAAAAAGACTTATCTGGATGTCCATGCAGTTCAAATAATAGTTCTGATACTAATAAAGTACCAATTCCCCATATAATAAAAATATCAGCTTGATTTGAGCAATTGCTAACATAATTCACAACACATTCTAATGGAAAAAGAAGATTAAAATTGAAATTAAATATAATTTTGAATACCAATAAACATAAAAACTGAAAATCACAACAAAGTACCTTTACAAAAAAAGCTGCTTGAGTTTCTATTCCCCGACCTTTCTTTCTGGGGAACTAGTCCTTTGTAATTCTTGTAATGTTATTACAGAAAGGCAACATATGTAAGAAAATTGTAACAGGCAATTTCTTGAAGAGCTTAGGATGTTTCTCAATATAAAGGGAAACATGATGAAGTATCTTTCTACCGCAAACCTTTCAGTATTGTCTGATATGCATGTATTTTAAGTTGACTAAATTGCAGGAAAGAAGATCTGCACTAAGATTAATTTACTTTTAGAGAAATATATTCCTTTATTGTTTGTTGTCCTTACTTTGCACAGTATGCTAATGTATGAAGTTTTCAATTAAAAACAAACAAAATGCCTGGGATGCACTATTTAAAGAAAGCCTCGTTCTTTTAAGTGATAGAACGTGTTCTTATTATTGCATAGAGAGTCTGCTGAAATCCTTGGGGAAATTACAAATCAACTAGTTGAAGGGATATGAAAAAAGGCAATTTTTCTTCAAGTCATCTAGAAGATTGGTTTATGCCCTGTACTTTAAATTGAATTTTAATTTAAATTACAATCTAGCTATTGCATCACATCTGCAATGTCTACAGACTCCACCTGTTTTCTAGTTCTTACATCTGTAAGAAGAGGCAAACAGGTATCCTTCAATATTAAATAAAAGGACAGTATCCTCTGGGTAATTTTTTAATGCCTTACTGCTCTTTATTTAAGTGGTATTCTAACTTCTCAGATCGCTCTTTCATTGTTCCATGTTTAGCATACATCAAATTGAGTTGTTTGCTGTTCAGTCATCTGAGAAATCCTGAACCTGGGATTTCACATGGAAACAACAACATAAGAGCACAACAGCAGAAGAACTGGTAGTTGTCAGCCAATTCTATAACTGCAGGAACCATGCTATCTTTCTTTGAAGTTCTTTAGTGTGAAGAATACTGGTAAGGTTATGTATTTTTACACATGAAAAATATCACACAGTTTGTTTCTGTATGTTTTTTCTGAGAAGTTACGGGAATTACAAAAAACCCGACACCTTACTTTTCACTCATTGCTTCTCACCAAATCTCAAACTGGTTTGGGGTATTTTGTTTACTTGGTTTTGGCTTGTACTACTGTATGTCTCAGGAGGATACATTTGAATGAATCTAATTGTCCTTAATCATGCTGAATCATGCCGAATAAAATGTACTGGTGGACTTCTGAAGACATCTCTCTAGTTTCAATGTAAATAGCTGATCAAGCCAAACACCAAACTGGTAAAGCAGCATCAAGTCTTGGAAAAACAATCAAGAATTTATTGATGTGTATGTTCTAGAATTTGCTTTAGCAGAAAGATAGTGACTTAAAAAAAAAAAAAAAAAAAAAGACAAAAAGAAGGATAACAGGAGAGAGGAGTGAATATCTCTTGTACCTAAACAGACAATATCCTAAATAGCATCTTTGAGACATATCACCAATGTGCAGGATTTAATTCTAAATTATTTTATGCAGAATATTAGTTAATAGGACACACAAAAATATTCTGTTGTATTTATAGAAGTCCAGTAAGTTTATTAGCCCACACTTTACTGATTTGGTGCTTTAATCATTTACATAAAGGAGAAGTACAACACTATATTGGCACTCTACCATTTACAGACTTAATTTCACGTGCCAGAAGTGAAAAAGAGCCCTGGAATGCACCTGCTGACACCTGAGCAACAGACACAGTTGCTCATCCAACTACCGATTTCCATTAAAAGAATCTCCTTAGAATCTAAATATGAATAATAATTTTGTTGAATGTCCTACAAATGAAAGGCACAGTTAAACTATTTTTTGACACTACTCACAGTCTCTTCTTATCTATCACTCGCTTAACTCGGATGGCTCTTTGTTCAGAATACAGCTTGCACACTCCTGTTCAAGAGAGCAGTAAACAAAACTTCAGGTCAGAAGAGCACAATTTCTTTCTTGGAAAACACAATTATTCATTTTTAACCATTCAATAAATACTAAGTACTTTTTAAGTAATCTTCAATGAAGTCCAAGACAGCTGTTCTGTGCTCCTTTACCTGAGCAGACTGGACACCCTTGTGTGCTGAAACACAAAAGAAAGATAACACATAATCTTTTAACTTTTTACTGAATTGCACAAAAGTTTGCATTTTCAGTTGATAGGCAAGTCATTCAAGAGCCTATTCACACTTTATATATGTTATATATAACTATTTATTTTAGACAGTTATATTTAAATATAGGTTCTGTAAAACAGCAAATCATTACAATAGCCCAAAAGCTGAAAACAACTAGTTTCTTACAATACTTATGCTATTAATTTGTTGTATGTGCCACTGAGTCCTATTACGTCAATTATATTGCTGAACAAGAATAGATGTCACCAAGCTAAGCAGAGCAAAACAGAACTAGAAATTTAACTTGCTTAGAATATTGAACTCCTAACATTTTAAATTCTCCATTGTGGAAGTCTTTGGGATTTATTGTGTCAAGTGTCCTGTTAATTCACATGTTAATATTTCTTATTTTGATAGTACGCAGTTCCCATGCATGACTGATTTCCAATGATTCCGAATAATGCTACAACTATGTTTAGATGGCATTTCAAAGCTGGTGAAAATATTTGGTATATTCATAAAGCAGACACACAGAGCAAGTCAACTTGAAAATAGCAAAAGAGAAGTTCTCTCTCTAACTTTCCTAAGATCATGTTATAAAGGTATGATCCCATACTCAAGTTGTCAAAACTGCTGTTGCTTTATTAGAACTCTGCTACAAAGTTATTTAATTAGCTCAAACTTGGAAAGATTATACTTGTTTAGGTCCACCTTACAGGTGGACAGGTTAGAGAGAGAGAGAACCATTGAATTTAGTGAGCTTCAGTTCAGGCCTCTGTGCCACAGTTCTAAGTTATCATTCAAGTAGTAAATATTTAAGACTATCTTTTTTACAGATATTCAAGTAAATATTTAAGACTATCCTTGCTAAATAGCGTATATGAACAAATAAATAAAATTTCATGCTCTGGCTTCTCCTTCCACTAACATTAAAGAAAATCAAGTACGGTACTAAGCAGCCAATGGGATCATACAGATGCAAGCGAAACGGCAGTGAGACTTCACCAATGTCTTTCCAAAAGCACTTCAGGTTCAGCATCTAATATGCAGCATTATATTAGCCTTTATCAATAACTAAGAGTTGTTCAGTTTACCTTCTGTTCTCAGCTGATGGATGGCATCAGCACACGTCCTCATAAAAATCTGAGCATCTTGATCTATTTGATCGCGCTCTGTATCCGTCATCCTCACATACTCAGACATAATATGGCTGAGGAACAAGACAAAGCATGACTTAAGAAATCCCCAACATAAAACCTACAAGTACACATTTTAAACCTTCTGCCCACTCACCATCCTCACAGAAGCTTTTCTGCAATACTGACTTTTACAGAAAAAGTAGTAAAAAGTACAACAACCACCACTGATAAAAATGCCACTTCTGTAAAGCTGAGAGGTGTTAAAACTTTTTTTGACTAGTAAAAGATGTAGAAAAAGCAATATATGCTATCACCTCATACATAATCAAATACTGAGCAGATAAGGAGAAAATACATCATTAACCTCGGTAATTGTTCCAGTGAGGCATATTTCAAGTCTAAAACCACGAAAACAAGTAGGAATAGCTCAGGTATTGAAAGAAGTAAAAATACTGGAACTTATTTTACTTAAATGTATGTTTTCATTATCCTAAATACTGAGCTTCATTTTTAAAGTAGCTGTCCTAGGAAATCTGTGAATTCAAACCATAGTAAAGAAGAATATTGAAAAATAATGCATTTTAATATCAAGTCAATTATAAGATTTATTGAAGCCTGTTCCTATTGTTTGTTTCTATTTTAGATTACAGATTGATAACTTAATATTTTCTATTAGGATTAATATATCTTTTTGTTATTAAATTAATAAAAATGGAGGCCCGTCTGTAAATTATTAGCACATTGTAGATCACCACCAGAAAAGCATGCTGTATAAAAGTATTTAACAGTGTTTCCACAGCCACAGATGACAGGATGATAAAACTGCTACAGCAGCTTATCTTATGTTCATCTTGGGTTTCCTGATGATACAGTTATCACAGCCTACCATATCTGCCTTTAAAATGAGGGTATGAGTTAGGGTTTTCTTTCCTGTTTGTTTTTACTTATGTGTGAAAATCTCCCCACCTGTTCAAAGTATGCATAATGCAACTATATTAATGCAGTAATACAAGTAAAAAGAAGGGATCTTCAATTTCCAAAGCTAGCCTGATACCTTTAGACATCTCTTACGTACTTCACCGCAACAACACCACATCTTCCCTGTGTCTGCTGCGATCCCTGCCATGGGAATGCCTATAACCAATTCACATCGCCCCATCTGATCATCTCTCATCACATAGAAACCCACCAGCTCCTTCCTGCATCTTCAGCATACTGTCAGCCTGGGTCTCCCAGATCTCCTCCACAAAGTCTTAAGCTTACTCTAATGTGCCTGGGTACCAAAACGTCTTCATTCCCATCCCATGTGACTGGCTGCGCATGAAAAAAGCAGCACATGGTTCAGCTGGCTTGAAACTCAGTTTCTGCTGACTAGCCAGCTAGCACACAGGCACAGATTAGCCAGCAAACAATAAGGCAAACTAATTACAAGTAATATTCTGTATTTTACTTGTTTGTTTCCAATGCTGCCACATATTTGACATCTAAACATCAGGATTTTTCCCCTCTCGTTAAAACTATTCCAAATATTGTAAAATAACCTACAGAAAAGTGGCCATGTATAGTGCTTCCATTTATATTTTACTAGCTGAATTGCTCTCCCTTGGTCAGGACAGATGGGTTTCATAAATTTGTGGAAAAATCCCTATCACAACTGTAATCAGTGGTCTGCTAAGCTGCAACTCTAATTTGCATTCTCTGAGAAAGCAGCTTCTGAATGATGAAAGATTTGAAATAGTCTGATTTTAGAGACATCTGATGGAAAGGCTTTCCACAGCCTGGTTAAGATGACATGTCGATAGTTACATATGCAGTATAAGATAACTCAAATTGTTAAATATATTAGGACAGATCTCCCCCCCACTCCCTTTGCACAGCTTATACAGATGGGGCTTTTCATTACTAGTCTGTGGCATAGGCAAGTTCTCAGCATGTGTAAAGCCAGAAAATCCATTCATACATCCATCTCCGCACAGGCCCAGACAGAAGGGGACCATTAAGATCATCTGGTATGGGATAACACATAACATTGTTCAGCGATCCATGCCTAGAGAGTTACTTGAGCGTGTTAGGATTCAGATGGAAAATGAGGATGGAGTAACAGCTTCATGATGGCCCCTTGAAGCAAAAAAAAAAAATTCCACTCTTCCATTTCAGATCACAATAATAAGTTCTGGCTGGTCTGCTACTGAACAGAGTATAAAGTTCTTGTCCTGAGATGTCTAGGTTCTTGTACCTGCCCAGCTTTGTGGTATTCGCAGAGTTCTATGCTTTCAATGCACTTTTTAACATTACAGGGTAAATAAAGATTACAAAATGCAAACCAGAATTTTCTTCTAAATTGGACTTAGAAATACATACGAAAAAACCTGCCTCAGGCACGCTTTATTTTTTTTACTAACAGTGTAACTAGTAGTAACACAGTGATACACTGAGGATAATGTCAACAGCTTTAACATTGGGAACCAAGTTTTTCAGTTACTTTTCATAGTTGCTAATACAAAAATATGGTAAATCAAATTCTTAAATAGGAGTTTCACAGCTTCAAAAGTAGCAAAATGCAGTTTAATCCAGCAAAAAAGAAATAGAATACTTTTCCTTCCATAACTACTTACAGCTTACATAGTGTCTGGTACCAGCGCTTTTGAACAAGAGCTGGTCAAGCCCTTCGGAGGCAAGGATACCCAAAACCCAACCTCCTTGGGAAAGCAAGAATGGAGTCACACAATCACACCCCATTATGCCACCACACATACGGCACCCACTAGTACTAACAGGGTACTGAAGTCCCCGTTGCACTCCCCAGTAAATCTGTACATGGAGATCATACTGAAAGTCCATCTAATCACCATCCTCTAGCTTCACCATAACAAGAACCATTCATTTAAAAAGAACATGCCAAGGAAAAACAAAACCACAACAATCCCCCCAACCAACCAAAAAAAAAAAAAAAAAAAAAAAATCCAGCTACAAATATTTGCTCCAAAGTGCAGTGGTGGTATCATAGCAATGGGCTTATCCATCATTAATCAAGAAAGGTCAAAAGAACCAGGTTTTCAGAAGCATTAGTCAAGACACACACTGGCTAATGCATGCAGATAAAGAAGGGAGAAAGGGGGAACAGAAATTCTTCTGGGTTTTTATTCTAATCAATGGGAGAAGGCTTCATAAGAAACTCAGACTGGAAGGCAACTTGGGCTATTTATGATTTTTAAGAAGACGGGTAAAGATAAAGACAGTGGCCATCAAGTAGGCAGACTCCAATAGTCTAGACAGGTTAAATTGCATAGAAACAGGAAACCTAATGTCATGGTTTAACCCCAGCCGGCAACAAAGAACCACACAGCCACCCGCTCGCTCACTCCCCCCACAATGGGATGGGGGAGAGAATCCAAAGGGTAAAAGTGAGAAAACCCATGGCTTGAGATAAAGACAGTTTAATGGGTAAAGCAAAAGCCACGCACGCAAGCAAAGCAAAGCAAGGAATTCATTTTCCCTGCTTCCCACCAGCAGGCAGGTGCTCAGCCATCCCCAGGACAGCAGGGCTCCATCACACGTAACGGTGACTTGGGAAGACAAACGCCATCACTCCAGAAGTACCCCCCTTCCTTCTCCCACAAGCTCTATATGCTGAGCACGACGTCATATGGTGTGAGATACCCCTGTGGTCAGTTGGGGTCAGCTGTCCTGGCTGTGCCCCCTCCCAGCTTCTTGTGCCCCTAGCAAAGCTGAGGGCTGAGAAGTCCTTGGCCAGTCTAAGCACTACCCAGCAACAACTAAAACATCTGAATGTTATCACCCTGATTCTCATCATAAATCTAAAACACAGCGCTATGCCAGCTACTGTGAAGAAAATTAACTCTGTCCCAGCTGAAACCAGGACACCTAAAGAAGAAGAAAAAAGAATTCAGGTGAACTAGTAGTTTTTCTATAGAAATGACATTATGATAATTTGCAAGTCTGCCCTTGATGAAAGGGAAGAATAGGCAATGCGGTAAGAGATCAACTCAGCTACTTCACGAGCTCTTCACTGAGCTCAAACACAAGAAGCAGAATACAGCAAGTGCAAATTAGGTCTGATTGCTATTGACAAGTCTAAGGGAACACAGCATGTAGGGACGCGATCAGAAAAAGGTCAAGGGCAGGATGAGACACAACCAGCAAGGGATGCCAATGATAAGAAGAGATTACTCTGCAAATATTACTAAGAGAAACACCTAAAATAGGAAATGCATCAAATGGAATGTTGTATCCTCACTGCCAAGAACTAGGGGAGAATAAGTGAGTACGAGGTCGATGAAAAGATGAAGTGTAGCAACTATCTTTAAAAAACAGGGTTAAGAAAAAAGAAAAAGCAGAGGACTTACAGATCACTCAGCCTAGGAAAATACAGGAACAAAATCAAACAATTTTTAAGCGCTTAGGAAAGGACAAAAAGATAACCAGTAGCCAAGATGTATCAAGAACAAGCCATATGCGATGTAAGTTACTTCTGGGATGCAGTAACAGGACTTATGGATGGATGAAAAGCAATCATTGCTATACATCTTCTCTTCAGTGTGGCTTTCATTACCATCTCGCATGACATTCTCATATGCTACCAGCAAATAAATGAATTAGAAGAAACAAGCACCATATGGATGTGAAACTGTTTGAAAAGCTGAATGTGGAGTAGTTATATACCATAACAGAAGGACACACCGAGTTGTGTTCCACAGGGGTTTGTCCTGAATCTGATGCTATTTAATACTTTCATTAACAACTCAGACAGTAAAATGGAGTATACACTTATTAAATTTGCAGAGGCAAAAAGCTAAGTGAATTAAAACTATCAAGAGAACAAGACTTCAATTCAAAACAATACTGTCAACTCGGAGAAACAACATGAAGAATTTGAATAAGGAATGGTCAGAGGCTCTTTGTTGCAGCAGGAACAACTATCTGAACCCACAGAGAATGGGGAACAGTTCTTCAGAAAGTCACCTGGGATCATGTCGGTTCATAAACTGAACATAACAAAAACATGTTGCATAAAAAGGCATCATTACAACAGGATGCATAAATGCAATACAATCCCTTACGAATGAAAGGCCATCTTTCTGCTATCCTTTGCTTTGGGCCTCAGCTGGAGTTTTGTTTCATTTCAGCTCCTCAGTGCAACACCAACCAGGACAGTGTCCAAAGGAATGTAAAAAGAACACATGAAAAACCAAGTATAGTATAATTGTTGATTCCAGAAGAGACTGAGGAGAAAGCAAAATAAGTTAGTTTAAAAAAAAAATAAAATTCTAGTAGCATGAATAAGAAAACAGGGAAAAGCAGAGGGAAGATATGGGTTCTCCACCGAAAGAAATATTTAAAAGCAAGCAAAACACAGTGGTAGAATGACCTAGTCATTCTCTTTTTGAATGTGTCAGCCATGCTCCTTTCACCCTACCATTTCTATGATCCTATTTTGCCGGCAGAGCACGAGGAAACAGAGCTGATGGAGGCGTTACACCAGCTTTTGGAATTAGTAACTCTTTCTGCTGGTGCATAAAATATTTTCTGCTTACTGATTCAATAAATACACCAAATCAAGCAGAAAAACTTGATTTTCCTCCAACAATGTATTACAAGAGAGAAGCAATAAGCTGAAATAAACCAGTTCTAAAATACTGATATGTACCACCTTAGCAGAGATAAGCCCAAGTTACCACCTGCAGATACGGCCTTACAAATATACACATAAATGCTCCCAGACACACACATAAGTGTGTAGGTACATGCACATATGTACACGTATGTATAACCTCAGTTGTAAATACAGCAGACATTTTTAAACTTCTTCCCTTTGGGCATCTAGTATGTTTTAAATTATTTTATTTCTTCTTTAACTACTAAACGTAAGCATTATTTATTACGCTTTGTGCATTTTAATTTACTGCCTTCTTCAATCCAAATGCTGTCTGACATAAATCCAAGGTAAAAACTTGTCTACTGGAATGACAAAACATTCTACTACAACATATTTACAATGCTTTTTTTAAGTCTGTGGGGAAATGTCACCTACTAGAACAGGCAGTACAGGCATACCTGAATTAGTATTGTCAGTTTTGTAAAACATTGCTGAGAAATTCCAGAATGCTGTTACGAAGAATTATTATTTCTAAAATGTGGTATGTGATACATGAACTTAGTACAAGCAAAAAAGAAGAGGAAATAATTTGAAAGTAATTCCCTGGAGAACAGGAAAATACTGTTATACCCTCCATGAAGACAGTCCTTACAGATCATCTACATATTTTACTATCTTAGCCTTCCTTTACAAAGCCTCGCTTCTTGTAAAAACGCGTTAAGGCAAGACAGGAAAGCAGTCTGGCATTGTACGAGAGCCAGCAAGACACTATTATTTAGTGTCTTCTTTTATTGGTTAAGCCAAGAGAACGCTCTCCACAAAACACAGGGTAAGCATTCAATGATTTTCTGTTAGGTGGCAAACATTCAACATGGTGGCAAACCATGTTAGGCACACAGTTTAGTGGTGGAATGGCAGGGTTAGGTTAACGGTTGGACTTTATGATCTTAAAGGTCTTTTCCAACCTAAACAATTCTATGATTTTAAGTAACTGATTTATTGCTATTTTTTTTTTCCCCCAGCTTTACTAACTGCTTGGGCAAGAGGCATAATTACTGGACATCAACATTATTTTTTAAGACAGAAAGATAATTTGTTAAGAATTTTTTCAAAGTATATTATTTGCAATAAACAACATATGAAATGTTCAAACACTTAACTGTACGGAAGAACCACAGAAGCATCTGGCCACCCAGCCAGTCTTTCCCATAGAAAAAGCATCATTTCCACTCAGAACTAATCTATGCCACGCTGATGAAGGACATAAGTATCTCTGCAGTTGCAAAAGACAATAAATTAGAAGTCCAATAATCCCAGATGGAAAACTCTTCTCTCGAAGATTTTCCTTTCAAGTATGAGGCGTCCTGTGGTCAAAAATCTAGAATTCTCTCAATTCCTTTCCAATGTCTGATTAAAACAGTAGGAATAGACTGTTCTTTAAACTGTCTAAACCTTGAAAGATCTTTCAGAGAAACTGGAAGGCTAATGAGGAATCCCAAGAGGACCATTCAAATTCTCAAGTGTTAGGGCACTACAGGTAGTTCCTTGAACTGTATTCAATACAAACATACAAATTGTCTTGGTGGTTCAGTGATCAAAATCATGCAGGAGCCAATGATGAAAAGCAAAGGCACAAGTTGTTCACAGACAAAACATTTGACAATTTACTGAAGACTGAAGGTAGGATC
>NW_009259117.1:1449853-1453621 GCF_000687185.1 Egretta garzetta | reverse complement strand
TGACTGAGAGGAAGAATATATAGAATGTATAGCAGTCAAATACTAAAAACGGGAAGGTAAGTAACAATCCTCATTTGAAAGGAATGATTTTGCTTAATAGGCAAAAATAAAAAAGCCCCTGCACCTTGTTAACATCTTGAAGAATCAAGAGTGCCTGCTTTCTCCTTTCCAGGAAGAGTGATCAACTTGTTCTGCCGGAAACAGTTTATGACCAAAGGGAGACGAAAGAAATAGCCAGCTACCCTTACAGCTAATTCTCTACAGAACTGAAAAAAGGAAAGGTACAATTCATTTTTCTGTTACAGCAACATAAATGAGAAATTATTCCACTGAAGTCAATAAAGTCTCATTAACCTATCACTTACAAGAAAAGAATAAGAATCTGATATTCAGACTTCATAGTCAAAGGGTGCTTTTTTTTTTTTTTGTTTAAAGGTACTGTTCATCACTAACTCACTAAAGATATGCACTAGCCAAAAGCAACACTGCTGGGAAAGTCCTTAAAGATCACAGTTAGCAGGAATTATTTTCTAATATATAAATGTCTGGTGTTTACCATATTTACACATCAATTGAAAGTTACTTTTGTGATTAATCAAAGTAAACTTAAAAAAAAGTTAATCAGTTTTGTTTGAAGGAAGAGTCCTTGGTTATTTTTCTTCTACTTTGCCTACTACACCCCATATGTGCTTTCTAAACACCACTCTGAAGCTTCATAAGCCTACTTGAAAAAGCTGGTGAGGAAGTCCTTGAGATAAACCATAAACCAGATATGAACAAATAGCCAAATACTGTTTACCATTGCTGCTTTTAAGTATTGTCAGAATATTTTCCAATAGAAACTAATTAATTTTCAAATACTCTGACATCTCATAAAGCATTTCTTGATTGTTGAGTTTCACTTCTTTCCAAAGATTGTTGAAGGGAGAATGCAGTTAACATCACAAGCGACAGCTCAGAGACAGCTATAGCAGGAACAGTGATGATGCAATGTCCCATGATTTAGCTACGTTTCTTGTAAAATACCCTGCCACTGAATGTGTTCACTGATTGTAAGTATGATACCCAAAGGGCTTCATTAGGTTTGAAATGTGTATTTGAAGCCAGCAAGAAAAGAATTAACATTATTTAAGTTATTTTTCTTTAAGACAAGGCTCTAATGTTAAATAAAAGCAAGGGTACCTAAAGTTATTGGTCCTTCCCTTAGTAGCTGTAACCAGTAACAACACGAGTCACTCATAGCTTTGTTACTTATTCACTGTGTATTATTTTTCCTTAAAATGTATGTTGTAGAGAAAGCCCTGGGTTTCACTATTATTGCCACAGATTTTAAGATGAATGCAACCCCCAGGTTTTAAGCCAAATGACAGGAAATAACCATACATTTGGAGAGAAGTTTGAAGGAGTTTTCTAAGAGGCTAGTTTCAAGCTTCTTTCCATTGTAACTCATGCTGTCAGTGGAAGATACCACCACAACTCTGGTACCGCTAAAGCTCTTGGAAGTTCTATCCAGAGGAGAAAATCATGGTAGACAAGATAAAACAGAAGAGTTCCTTATCACAGAAAGCTGAAAACCAAGGTGTAAGAGAAAGCAAATGAATCCCGATAAACAGGAGAGGATAGAGGTGCAATTGCTTCTAAGTCAGTAAGCTCAGATCACTGCATCGCCAGTCTCACATGTGTTGCCATTCACATATTGCACAGCTAACTAACAGTCAGATCAAGAAGAAAGGTGAATGAGCAATTACCAATTCTTGAGCTTTTTGGACTCAATTTAGGTATTTTGGTTAAATATCTAAAGTTTGATAAAATAGGCCAGGGCCTTGGTTTCAATTAACTCTTTTTCCAGTTGTCTTTTGCATTGCTAAAAATCTTCCTCTAAAAATTAAAGACATCCCCTCTGTAGCAGGGTATTTTATGTATGCCAAAAATAAAAACTCTATTAATAAAGAATTTGTAATCTGCAAAAGTAAGGTCAAAGAAGTAATCAAGGACCTGGATGTAACGCATTATGGAGAAGTTTTACAAGGCATACAATAATTCAACTTGGTAACTCAAACCAACCCATCATGCTATAGTTGAAAAACAAATAGCAGGACTGACAAAACACAGAGTAGTTAAGTTTCATTAACAAAATCAAACCTCCTACCTAAATTCCAGCACAGCCTTTTAGTATTGAATTGTTTAAAACTTTTGCCCATAGCTTAAGTATTGAAAAGTTATTAAAACTGCTGCCTTGAATGAGTGAGCAGCTAAGGCTGCGAGGCTGACAGCATCGACAAAGTAGAACAGCATAAGCAATGTAGTATGGAATTTGACAGTACTACCTATTTTAAGTTTGAACATTAGGAACAGGACCAACTGTGATCGCAGATGAGTTTTAGAGGAAGTGACACCTCTTTTTTTTCCTCTCCTTAGTTAACACCCGAGGTGAAAATCACTGAGAATTACCATGATAACTGGTTAAGGGACAATTTACAAAAAGAACATTAAAAAACTTTTAGAAAACAAAATAGCTTGGACAAATTTTTACTCCTCTTATCACTTCAATTTTATGCACACTACTGTTAATAAAATACAAATAGTACCCAAAATCAAACTGCTATAGACTGTTTGCTCTCACTGCAGTTATTTGCAGTTTCTCAGCTTATGCGTTCACATGACATCTTCACACAGTAAAAACAGTTATTTCACTATCAAATTGGTAGCTCCACCTAGTGTTGTTCATGACCTATTCCAAGAGGAACTGAGAAGCAGAGCACTAGTCCTAGCATGTAGCTGTACACTACTTCTGCTTGCTGCTTGGAAAAGCAGTTTCTCATGCACCTTGCACACTGAATTGACACCCACCCTCCTGAGCTTCGTTTTCACTGGCACTGACTTCTAATAGCTCTCATGGCCTTACACTTAATAAAATATGCCAAAATCATCTCTTTTGTTGTTCCATTTTTTTTGAACAACAAAATACTGCTTTTAAAATCTCAGGGAAACAAAAAAAGGTGACAGAAATCTTTTGGCAACTTACTTTGGAACATATTTTGATACCACTATCTGCAGAATAGCAGACAGCTCATCTGTCCCTATTGTCTTCTCCTGGGGGGTGGGTATCCATCTGGATAACGGTCCTATTTGGTACCTGTGAAGCCTTTTGGAGAAAGGTATTATACTGACATGGGACCCAGTGTCTTCAATCCAAGATGATTCTAGACTGTATTTTCTCTACCTTGACTGCAGCAACAGCTTATCTTTAGTCAGGGTGGTGGCAGAATTGGAATGCAGGCAGGGCTGACTTGCCCCATGCATACTGCAATTATGTTGAGGGACTGGAGAGATACAACACAGGAGACTGATGTTTCAGAAGATCATTTAAAAGGTAAAGCTTACCTACACTGTTTCATTTGGATATATGGTCCCCCCCACGCAAAAAAAAAAAAAACCAAAACAAACAACCACCAAGTGGGTTGTGTGCTTCTCAGATGACTCTGAAAAAACAAGTTAGTTGTTTTAAGTGGTATTTCACACACACCCACATACACACCAAGAAGGGCATTGCCACATTGATCCACCTTTGTCACCTCAACAACAACCTGCTGACATTCTCTTTAAAGTGGAAACTTCACTTGATAGAAACTCATTAGCTTCTTTATAAAGCATGCATCCCACCTCTTTAAAGCATCCCATTTGGGATGCATTCTGTATTGCACACACTGCACATTCTTCCAATTTTACATCTGGCTGGAATTTTAAACATTTTGGTTTTGAACCACG
>NW_009259117.1:1444317-1449786 GCF_000687185.1 Egretta garzetta | reverse complement strand
ACAATGTGACAAAGGCCAGACAGCTTCAGTGAGCATTTTTCCCCACACAAATATATTTCCCTGAAATTTATTTCACTGTATGTTACGTTGCGCTGTTCGTTTTTTATCTCAGACATACCTATAGACTGAGAAGGAAAGGAATGATGGTTAGACATTGTGGGGTCTGCACTACAAAGACACACAGAGAAATTTAACTTTTTTCAAATAAATATTTATAGCAGTTGTAAGTTTGTCATAATCTCATTTCTACAATATGAAATGAACTGGTGATTAGTTCAGCTGGAACTGTTAAACTTCTATTTACAATAGCAAAGTTAGTCAAATGGAGATACCTATGAAGTATTTTCTATTTCTAGTGTGAAATATCACGCAACCTATAATATGACTACTAAGTTTGCACATACGAAGAGTTTAATTGAAAAGCAAGTTTTCCATTTCTCACATGATATGATTATTTGTTCTCAGTCCACCAAAATACAGGTTGCAGTAACATTTCAATCTTAGGATAACTTGATTTAGTAATTTATTAAGAATGTTAAATCTGCAGATCACAAGATACTCTTTTTTTTTTTTTCTTCTTCTTTCTAACACCAACCCATAAATTTCTGTTTTAATCTTCTAAAAATCCTACGAAGGCTATCAGCAAGTGAGCAGATACAGCAGTTTTGAATGTTTCCTAATGGCTGAAGGGAATCAAAACTTTCTCCACACAGTAATAACTACCGGAACCAAAGCCTACAGTTTTTGTCACAAAACCCCAAATCCTATGCTGCTGTCCCCGACACCGTCTCTCAATGGCGTCCCTTCATCTGGAATTCACATTCCAGAGTGTGAAGCCTGAAGAGTTCACATCATTCTTCTCCAGGACCCACTGATGCTACTGACTGGATGCCTAGTGACAACAGCTAGGTTTAGCGTCACAGAGTGAAAGGGAAAAGCTGGATCACTGAATCTGCTACTCTGCTGTCTCAGGAACCACTTCAGAAACCTACTCTGCAGGTCCTTAAAAGATGTTGGACTTGGACACCAGGTTGTTTTGTTTCAGAACTCACTTTAAGAGTAAGCCAAACATCTTCAAAATTCTGAGTCTCATTTTATGTAGGACCATTTTCTTCTTGTGACAGCACTGCTCTTCATCTTAAGTAGCTTACAGTATAATAAGCAATTTACGTTTTGTTTTTAGTCATTATGTCTATAGATTTTTTTAAACAGTTTTGTAGATTTAAAACTCTGTAAATCTGAAATTAAATAAATCTAGTTAAATACAATGCACACTTACCTGTAAGCATTAATGTAATCTTTTCTGTGTTGCAGAAGAAAATCTTTCAGCTTTCCAATATGAGAAATCTAAATGAACAGAAATCATTATTAAACTTCAGTCAGATAACTGATTACTTCTGTGTTTGAAGTTCAGTATTCCACACTTCAAACATGAATTTGTAAAATGATTTATTCTGTAATTAAACAGAATCATAACATTTACTCTTTTATAGTAGAATTTTCACATTTTCACATTTTGTAAGCAGTCAACACAGAAAAATAATCTAAAAAAAGATCTGTTGTATGAAAGTACAACTCAGAAAAGTAGTAAAATACATGTCTTCTAACCAAAAAGCAGAAACTAAACACAAAACACTACTAAATACAGCTAAAATATTTAACATTAAAAATATTAAACATGACCATAATAACACAAAACATTAAGTTCTGGATTGCCAGTTTAAGTAATGTACATTTTGGAAAATAAATTCATTTTAGAAAAATCACACACAAGAAAGTTTTAAACATTTTACTGATATGACAGGATATAAATATTCAAGTTTGGTTATTAGGACTTGTAGAGCAAGGTGCTGTTCCTGTCCTTTCTATTTTTGCCTAGGAGTGACCAGTGTGTGCCCAAACTAAAGTAGTACCTCTATCATCTGGTAACCATTACTAACTTTTGCCAGAGCATACCTCCCTACCAAATTTCTATTTTTCAACTTCCATTTCACTAGGGATACATTTTGCTATAAATCCATTTGATTTTCTTTATTAAAAGTCTTCAAAAAGATCCTTTGAAAAGATGAAAAAACTCCTAGAACCTGAAAGAACTTTTGCAAACTTTAGTCTGACTTAAAAGATTTGGTGTAGCATAAGATGCTGTTTTTCTTAGAGAATGGAGGAACTACAGAAATCAAATTTAGCTGGCCACAGAATTGAGATGACTACAAATATGACTTCCTTGGCAGGTCTTGACGGAGACCTAACGGGGGGGAGAATTATATATATATATATATATATAAGTGGTGTATATTTTCAAGGGGGAAGCAGAAGGAACCTTTCTAAAGCATATTCTCAAATATTCATTAATAATTCAGTGTAAAAAAGCATGCAAGGAATTTTACAAGACAATAGTTGTTTTAGTTTACAGATACAATAAAAGTGGTTTACTCCATGTATCTGGGAAAAAGCATCAGAAGCTGTTCAAGTCTTAAAATCCTATTTTCATGCAAATGTTCCTTGTAATTAAACAAACAAAAAAACCACAGAGAAAGAACACAGAATAGTTTGGATAAATAGAAGATTAATTCCCCCAATTATTTTTTTCAAAAGATCAGCAGCTCTTTAAAAAAAAAAAAAAAAAAAAAAAAAAAAAAAAAAAAAAAAAAAAAAAAGGAAAAAATGTACTTAGTAAGACCGCAGTGATTTGTACAACTAAAAAGAAAGTGTTTCCATGTGCAAATCAATACACATACATTTCCCTATTATTATTTACTCCATTTCATTTTTGCTACAGCTTATCATATTGGATAAGCATTTTCCCAGTTTTCATATTTAAAAGTTTTCCGTGTGACTAACAGGATGGGAAATTTCATCCCAGTCGTAGCAAACTGAGTTCTGTTAGTACCTCCAGCAGATCTGAAGTTTCCTAAAGCGTGTTAGCACCATCATAAGCAGTAAGAAGGGAAATACTGAAATCACTACAAGGTCAGTGAGGCACAAAGAATAAGCTAAACCATTCTACGGATGTTCCTTCTCATCGCCACTGGATTTTTTGTAGACTAATCTCCTCAGCTCAGACTTGGTATGTCATGAAATTTGCTGAACAGGTAAGTTAAGCTTGGCTACAAAAGCAAAACATTTAACGCAGTCATATGGTGTTTCTGTAGAATAATAATACTTAATAGGCAGAAAGTACTACAGAGGACAAAGTAGAAATATAAAATAAGAAACACATTTCAAAGCATTTACATTGCTATGTGAACAAACACTAAACTAGAAAAGAGATTAGCAAAACTTTATAAGTAATAAATCTTAATATTACTGCAATAGCTACAATTTAGGAGTGATTAACAAGCAGAAAGAATCAGAATGACAAGCAAGAACACTGTCTTACAGTAATTAATTCATCTAGTCACAAAGAGCATTCTATTTAGGCTAAAATTGTCATCGAGTGTTTGAATTGCACTGACCCCACTTTGCCTCTCCTTCATTTGTAAAGCCATTTTCATGAATTTAGAATGACACCATTATGCCCATACTTGCATCGAGCTCTCAGTTCCCAAGATTTGCATCAGAAGTGAGACTTCCTTGTTCTACTTTCCCTCAAATTCTAACAGCATCTTCTGCGGTCCTGCACTGCTGCTATTTCTCTTTTGCCTTTTCTTACCGTGTACTACTGGCATAGTTTTAAATTCAATCCTGTCATCACCATATCAACAAAATTAAACAATTTTTACAAAAAAGAAGGTCTTACTAGCATAACAGGGAATGTGAACGTTATCCAGAAAAACAGATTATTTTTTTTTTGTACGATGCTTTATCTGCTTCAGACACAAAATACCCCTGATTATATAAACGTAAATCTTGACGGTATCTCCAGTGTCATCATCCTGCAATTATTCTGGGGTTATCAGAGGCACACCATACGCTCTTTAGAAGTTATCAAGCTCCAGCCTAAAGGTAATAAAGCATCTCCCTACTCCAACCGAATGGCTTTATTAGAATCCTATTGCTCTTATCATGAATAAGAGCAGTGAAATTTCCAGGTTTACTGATTACCAACTTCTACCCGTCTGTTCTTGCTTCAGAACAGTCCTTTCCCTTAAAAGCTCTGCTTCCCTGCATGCATGTTTGAGTTTACCGTCAATAATTCTATCTCCCTCTAACTTCTGTAGCCCCAGACAAACAACCCCAAGCTTTTAGTTTCTTCTCACAAGATACTTCTGAAGTTGCCTAGCCGTAACTTCCCTTTGCATTTGCTCCAGCTTGTATCCATCCTTTTCCAAGGCAGAGGACTAGAAGGGCATTCACTGGCATTAGTTACTCTGTAACTCAGATGGAAGTATCTTTTCCTCCACCACTTTCATTGATTAGTTTTGAGCTTATTCTTTGTTTTGGTCTCTAAATACATATTCTACTGCTGAATTTCTTCCTTCCCCCACAACTCCAGACTCCAGAGCGCTTGCTGTAACACATTGCGTTCCTCCCCCTCCTTCCTCTCAGCATTCCCTCATCAGTAAATTTTACTGATCCATCTTACTCTGGGACTGATTTTAAAACTCATCTTGTTTAGAGGGCTTGTTTTGAGGAATGCAAAAATTCCAGTATTAACCCCTCTTCAGCCCAACATTTCTCTTTCAACACAACAGCATCTCGTCTGCTTATTCATCTTACTCAGTTAACATTGTCTCTGCTAATCCCCTCTAGACTTCTGATTAGCACTTTATCAGACACTTTATCATCACACACCAGGTCATACTAGCAAAGGAAAAGCAGATTTTCTTAAGGCATCAAGTTGGCTAGGCACATCCTGTTTTTCGTAAGACAGCAAATTATACTGCATTGTATCTTGCTTTCTATTTATCTTTTTCCCCTTAAAATCTTTTCTGAATTCTGGACCACTTCTGGGTCAGGCCCTGCTGATGCCATTATCAGTTTCCCTCTGCTGACTTAATTACAGGCATTAAGTTTGTTTCCCTCTGATCAAATGGTACCATTTTCCATTCGATGTATTTTCATTAAGAATAGCTGCCTTCAGAACCTGGGATTTCTCGAATCCACCATGTCTGAACTCAACCCAGAGATTACCTCATGACCACAATTTGACTGCATTAAAGTTCTGAGATTTTGTCCAAATTTCCAGTTCCGTGCTCTGGTTCCTAGTACATATCTTGCTTTTACCCTGCTGGTCCGTGGCTCTTTTCTTATTGATCTAGTCTGGAGACCATGCCTAAACTATTCTTAATCTATACTCCTGCTGCATGACAAACACACTTTTTTGCTAATTCTCTTTTTATTTACATAGATAAAGAATATTTTAACCTTGGGTGGGGGCTTAATACCATTAGTTAACTCATTGTGAATTTTGCCAAACCTGACTTTATTTCTACAAAGTCTTCCCTTCTGCAGCAGTTTTCCCAGCCAGCCAGCCTCTCTCTCCCCCTCCCCCCCCCCCACTTATTAAAAGAATTAGCCCAGAGGCAG
>NW_009259117.1:1426274-1443948 GCF_000687185.1 Egretta garzetta | reverse complement strand
CCTGCTGGCCACGCTTCTCCCGATGCAGCCCAGAGTATGGTTGGCCTTCTGGGCTGCCAGCGCACATTGCCGGCTCATGTCCAGCTTTTCATCCACCAGCACCCCCAAGTCCCTCTCGGCAGGGCTGCTCCTGATCCTTTCTTCCCCCAGCCTGTACTGATACTTCTCTAATTAATCTTTCAAGTAGTCCTAGAACAATTTCAAATCCCACTTGCATTTCAGCATATCAATTTTTTACACTCCATTTACCCATCCATCATAACTGCAACTTCCTATTTGCTGTACATGCCTGCTTCCAAAACAATTACACCACCAGTTGACACAGCCACCACCAGGATAGATGACAGCACTTTGAAGACGAAGCACAAACACATCTGAGTATTGACCTCCTGTCATAGTTGCCTTTCTCTGCCTCTGGAAATTAGCCTTCTTCTCCTCAAATGTCTGGAGCGGAGAAATAAGCCTCTCCTTCAACCTTGAAATACTGAAATTATTTCCTTTTTCCCCGGAAGGGATAGGAGGGTTTAGAGAAATGCTCTTCACAGTTGCAGCACCCTCGCACTACATTAAGACTAAACTTATCTTATGGGAAAGAACACTACTGTATTTCCAGATATAGCCTGACATTTTTGTGGGAATCATGGGAAAAAAATACGTTTCCTCCCAAAATTGCCAACATCAGTTATGTCGTTATACTAGCAGCATGTTGTCGAGCTTCTGTTCACTACCAGAGTACGGAGGGTTACGTTCTTTCTGATGATGGAGACTGCTTACCAAACTCCAGGCTCTGCCTCTTCTCTTCTTATCCCCACTAACACTCCCTCGAGGGTCAATGCCGTACACCAAAACACTGAAATGACTTTTTTTTTTAAATTACTCTTCTGGAAATGGGGGTTTAAGACCAAATAAAAAGAATCAGTTTCTTTCATTTCAGCTCCACAAATACCTGTATCAGCACAAGGGAGAGCAGAAGCTGGATAGCACCAGTAGGGAACTGCCTACAAGACACATCTCCCATGAGAAGAGGTATATTTGGTTACAACTTAAGAAACTTAAAACTATATATAAGCTCCTAAGCTCAGGTACCACAGCTGGAGACTTCAGGTGTTATTTAAAAACTCCAAAGTGTAGTTCTGATCACAATAAAACAACTGATTCTCTACAGTGAAGCAGCAGCAGTTTTCCACTGGGTGGCAACAAAAGCATCAGCATCACACAAGTAAAAAAACACTATAAATTCACATTAAAGCCTGTAACGTAACTTTTTATCTTACTTCAGGTTCCCGTTTGCACTTCAAAAAGTTTATCTTCATTGTAAACTACCTCTTTAATGCACGTATCCCTGTTTTGTTGCCACCGCAGATCTTTTTAAACAATTCTTATTAAAACATAAAAGCAAATATTGCATATAATGCAGGTCCAACACAAAAGGAAGCTGTGAATGGCTGCCATCTGCTACCACAGGTGGCATGCACAGCTCTATTTATACTTGGGGCCTTCACTAGAAATGGTAGATGTTCTTCTATTTAGAGATTTTTCTTATGATTTTAGAGCAGGCTATATTATTAAATAGTAAGAGAAACAGGAAAGCATTCCCTCCAAAGCAGCATCTTCAAAAGACACATATACTTTAGAACAAAGACGCTGACTCTGCTCCTTTCAGTATCTTAGCAATACATACAACATTTCTTTCCACTCCCGACAAAGAATTGATCACTCATGAAACAGTAGGTTCCAATTTGCATACGTTTAACCCACTGCAAGAAGCAGCAGCATTGTTTACGATTAAAATGATTGGAGTAGGTTCCCGTGACATATTGTAGGGAGAATTCGGCAGCGTTGAATAGTCATTTTCATTGAACAAACATAGCATTTTATCAAGTTTGCTCTTGCAATGTCAGAACAATAAGCAACTATTTACTACCATATAAAATGGACCGTTACACTTCACACTACACCACCATGCTGAATTTTTAAAAGATGTACTTTGTTAAATAAAACTTTAAAAATACTTAAAACCAAAACATAATAGAAAAGCTCTTGCAAAAGTCGTAAGAGAGGACATTTACTGTTGATTCAGCGGCACTGACAAGCTGATGCTGATGGAAGTGTCTTCTCAACCAGAAAAATTGGAAAAAAAAAAAAATAACATTTAATTTTTCAATACACCCAAAAGGCCTGGTCTTCAAATGTCTTGCCTAAATAGATCCCACCTACAGATTCCTGAAAAGGTGACTACATTCTATAGCCCCCTTTACAAAGAGCAGCAAATTTAAGTGCATTATAATATTAACATCTAGACACCTATCATGTTTTCAATTCCAAACATACAGTCAACCCAAACATACCCACTGCCTATTTCAGAAGAAATTAAGAAATTCAGTAAGACATTAGGTGAGGTACTTGGACTGAATGTTTCCAACCAAAAAACATACAGTCTCAGTACTAGGAAGAGATACAGCAATTCATGTAAGAACATAAACTTTTTAATAAAAACATGTTTCCAATGTCTAAACAATATAAAAAAAACAAAGGAAATTTTCTGTGGTTAGTGCATGTAATGAAGGCAAGCATTTTCAGAAATCTGGAACAAAACCAAAACAGAATAGATACTATAAGCAGAAACCCAATTTATATTAAATAAATTTTAAAATTAAGAGCTTGGGCTCTTACCTAAACTATTACAGTTGGGAAAGACTAATTAGAAGAGTTTCCATGTAGAAAAGATTCCTGTGGAGAAGTTTTCTGCCTCAAACTCCCTTTGATTAGACAGAGTTAGGAACTTTTTAATACAACACATGAACGGCCTGGTCCCACACAGCTTCCTTCTACGTTATATTTTAAACACTCTCAGCCCGTTGAATTCACACAGGCTCCTGCAGGATGTTGCCTAAGAACAGACAAGATTTTGTTTTTAAAATACTATAACCTGGACTCTACATTTCAGAAACTGGAACCTTCAAAAGACAAAATGATCCAATTCCCTGGTACAGTGACATGCAACAAAGGTTAAACCAATTAAATTAAACCAAAGATTTGGTTTAATTCAAAATTCATCAGAGCTTCAGCTCTGATTTTAATAGTGTGGAAACTGTTATTTAAAGGGGTTTGGATGGTGACTTAATAGCAGGCCATGAGGTGGTGCTGTCCTACCAGAATTCCCTGCAGACGAGCACCAGGCTGCCTCCACTCGTCAACCGTCAACCGGCCGCTTTTCAGCTGATTTGTCTCTTGAGGGGATACATTTGGTTTAGGTTTCCCCAGCAAACGTGAAAGTTTCTAAAACAGGTCACACAGATCAATTGCTCTCGTAATGGGAAACCCAAAAGAGCAAATAATATCTAAACTGTGGCGTGGGGGTGGCCCGATGCTGGAAGCGGGTAGCAGGGGGCGAGGAGACAGCCAGCCTGGCTACCTCTAATCTCGGGAAAATTGTGACTTTGTTCAGTTTCTGCTTTACATCAGCATATACGTTACAGCAGCAGGCAGGGCACCATTTTAACTGCATTTTATTAGTAGTCTCGCATTCGGAGCAAAGGAATTAACATAACCAAGAATGGGGGTGCTGTATTAATAAAATGTGTAGTACGTGGGGTAAGAACATTCAAAATCAAATTAACTGAATTAAAAGCCATGAAAATGAAGAACTGAGGCATTTTGACTCTTCAAGGCAAAGATGGTACAAAACTTAAAAAATATTTTTAAAAAAAGAAAATGTGTTATATTATCAGTATTTTTCTCATTTAATATAACACAGTATTTTTTTCTAAAACCAAAGTAAAATTTTAAGGAATCGCTGCAAATATTTGCATCAGCCATTGTGGGATATTGGAAGATAAAACCTCTTTGCAGAGTACCACAGGCAGTGTTCGGCGATCATTAACAAACCAATTAAGAAACCTCTGAACTGCAGTTAAGAAGCAAAGCCAATTTCCAAACGCCTGGTCTGGAGCAGAAAATGCTTTATTTTGCTTAATATCAAACTGGGGAAAAGGAAAGAGTAAAAAGCACTGTCTTGCACAGTAAGGAAAAAAAAAAAACCAAAATCAGCTTGCTTTTAAAGGAATTTTTTTTTTTAATGCCTGCTTTACTACCATATATTTATAAATACTTTCTGTGGTTCAAAAATTCTCTCATTATTTTTGCTACTGTCAGTTCACATGTGAAATACTTGGCCACTAAAGTGCACTTCAGATCTGCACTTGGTTATTTTGATTTTTTTATTCACTGTTTATTATACAAAGTGGATTTTTTTTTTTTGTAGTAAATAACTCGCTACCAGCCTAAGTGCCTCACATTCCATCTCACCATGCCTTCCTTAAAAATAATCCAGGGTTGGTATAAGATTTGGTCAAGTGAATGATGAAGAGACTGTATTTGGAATTTTTTGACACAACTGCAAACCATTTTTTGTTCAAGACTCCTCTAATAAGAGTAAAGCAAAACTAAGACCTAAGAGCTCAAAAGCTCCAGTTCCCCACTGACCACAACAAAGCCTGGAAGTACCCAGTATTACCACTGGATTTAGGTTTTACTGGGGTGTTATTTAGGGGTGGGGTTGCTGCACATTTTAAAAATGCGTACAGTACCTATACCAAACGCCAACTGTACAGAAAAAATATTTTGAAAACATTTAACTTTTTTTTTTATAAAAATTGAAGTTATCCTGAAGTGTATTGTATATTCTTAAAACCATTTTAATGCTTTGTATTTCAGGCATTTATAAATACAGAAAAAGAAATATTTTACAGGATAATTACTTACAAACACTGGATTTCAATTCTAACCAGAAAACTGCAATACATGCAGAATTTAAGATAAAGAAGTCTGTGTTAATTTTGCCACTGTTTTCTTAGGTCTGGTGGGAACACACTGGTTTGATACCTACACATACAGAAGCACGTTTAAATATTCTGAAAATGGACAGTAGAGGGTCAACAGGAACACAAGGTGCCCTCCAGGAAAAATTAACAGTAGGCTTTCGAAAATGTAACGTCACGCTTAATGTTTTTAGTAATCAGTCTTCATTTACTCTCTGTGGCAACAAATACCTACAATAAAAAAAAAAAAGCAACATCTGATTTTAATAAAACTTAGTATTTCCCTTTTTCTTGTTTATTGTCCAACTCTAATCATAACATGCTTTAACTTTTTTTTTTTTTTTTTACACAATCATCCAAAACCTCATTGACTAAAATATAAACCCCACAACAATTGTGGGGAATGTTTTGGTTGAGAGATAAAAGTAAATTGGTCAAAATACATATTTGCAATAATTGGCCCTTACCATTGCTGTTCAAAATGCTCCATTTACAACCTTCCAGTAACTGCATTCAACTCTGCTTGTGTTTTTCTGTAAGAGATATTTTTCTTGTCCCTTGTTCTCACAGCCTGAGCTCATTTAGTGCTATGGTTTTTTTGACTCTAAGATGTTTTACGATATAAAGAGATTTCCAGTCTCATTTAGCAGACGCACAGTAATAAAAGGTTACTCTGTCAGATCATCATTATGGAATTCAGGATCCAAGTTTCTGCAGTGCAGTTCAGAGAGAGTTACAGGCGCATGTGCTTCACTTTGGGACCAAGTTGAACCCACTCCAGCAGAAGCCATCACAGGGCACCAGAGCAGTTAGGCCGTGGCATCAGCTGGGCCGTCGCGCTCTCTGCTGAAGCCGCAGCCGGACCGGAGCCTCCCCGCGCGCCGCAGTCCCACGCTGCTCTGCCAGGCCCTTTTCAGTCCGAGTTCTACACTCTCGGTGTCTTTACACTCAGTACACCTACACGCTGATGCAGCACGAGCTGACGCAGCACTTCGTCTCAGAATCCTACCGCTCTGCCAAATGTGATTTGGGGGACAAGCACCGTTCTATTTCAGCGTTCAAGGAGTTTTCTGGATTTTCATCATCAGTACAATAGTGTTCTTGGTGCAGAAAATCCTTTCACTATGTTTCAACACCTTCATTTATATTATGCAGAAGAAACATTACTTTAGTGGTTTCTCTAGCATTTAAGCCAAATAAGAAGTTTCTCCCCCATGAAAACACTGGACTGGACCCAGAAAATGCCCAGTCAGAAGTGAGAAGTTTACGATTCCTTATCTAAAGAACACGTATAAACCAGGCGCAAAAGCAAACAAGTAAATATACTGGAAGGAAGCTAATTCTGTACATACTAATATTTTCATCCAAGCACTTTATGGTATCAGCAGAAAAATTAAGACAAAGTCCCCCGTCCATCCATCCATCCCCCCATGTAACAGGAAACCCCAAGACCTGGATCATCTGCCCTAAATCTTAGGAACTCGCTGAGCCACCTGGCCACTGTAAGTCCTCATGTGGCTGATGCAGAGTGAGGCACTGATAGAGGCTATTCACATCTTTGGTAAATCTAGACAAAGTTTCTCAGTCAGGCACACATCTCTTCCGTGCCACCCCACCTCGCATGGACTGCTCTGCTGCATTCTCCGAGCCTAGGAAGCAGAACCAACCAACTAATCAAAAAAAAAAAAAATCCCTGCTCCATCCCTGGGGAAAATAACTCTTCTCCACTAGTCCTTACAACAGCAAAAATTTTGGCTGAACTGAGGTGAGGAAAACAACAGTAGCAAAAAAAGTATAATCCTATTAATAACTCCTGTACGGGACAGGGATGCTAACAGTCAGTCTGCAAGTCAGTCTGCTAATATTATCCCATTCCCTCCACCCCATCCCTTTCTAAGAAATAGAAGTGTCTTATAAAATGGTAGTTAAGGCAAAGGCTGACAGTTTCTCAACTCTGCAGCAAGTGCTAGCAATTTATCAGAGCACAAGCTGGCCTAAAAGTGTCACTGAGAACGAAGGCACTTTACTTTGTCCCCACTCAAGAATCTTCTGACATGACTGAAGTCCGGCCATAATGCCTGAGAAAAATCCCTTCCTTTCGAGTACATCGCTCTGCCATATTTCTATGAAGTTAACTACCAAATGGCCATCAGCTTTCTCAAGGTAACATATGACGCGGTATGAAAAGGCATCTCTGGACCCCTGCATTTGTTGGCCACAAAATGCTATTCATACTGGTTTTGATCTACCTAGGGGTACTAAGTGGTTTGGCCTATTTTTTAAAAAAAAAAAAAAAAGTCTGCCCCAACCATGGGAAAGAATAATTTCTGCTTGAAAAAATTCCAGTAGATAGTCACGTAGTCACGTAGAAATTTCTCCCGAGAAAGCACTTGCAGAATTTGGGAGCAGTAAGCTTTAGCTATAATTAAAAGGGAAATCAATGCTATTCTTCCACATCTGAGTAATGCTGACAACTCAAAAGTATATTTTTAATCACTGAAAGCAGAAACTCCTGACAAGAATTTAAGTTGTGAAGTAAAGCACTTTTCCTTTCTCACTTTTTCTCAGCCATGAATCTCAGTAAGATTTTTTTAAATGTCCGTTTCCTGTAATTTTGGTAATTTTAGAGTATAATTATTTTTACATTTTTATGATGCCTTTGGGGTATCATTACAAATATTTTTAAGCATTTAAACTTAGAAAAATAAAATTAAGTAATAACTTCTCTTTAGAAGAGACTGTCAGCCCTGTTCTGAATAAACAATCCCTTTTAAAAGCAATCTAGAGATTTATATCCCCTGTAACCATAGAAATTAATCTTGAGTTTAAACAAAATGGAGTAAAACATAATGTATTTAATGAAAATCAGAATGCTGCTATTGCAAATGGAAGTTGGGTTTCTGGGTTTTTTTAATTCAACAGACAGCTTTGTATGCAGTCATAAGATTGTACTTGATGGGCTACTTCTTACAACTTAATCATACTCACTTAACCAATTTGAACAAAGCATTCAGATTTCTGAGTATTTTCATTTTACTTGAGATAAATGTCAATCAGTATGAAAAAAGTTAAAGATTTTTCAGATTAAAGAAGCCGAAGGTAAATGTCAGAAACATTTAATGATAAGAGCAATCATGAGAAACTGCTATGACATTGTGAGGCCAACAAGAAGACAGCACAAAATTTTTTTAGGAGTTTTTCATATTAGAAGTTTGCAAATAGCAGAGAAGAAAAAAAGCACAAACTGGGAAACATTTTTATACATCAATATAGCTAAAAAAATTACATTATGTTCAGAAATAAACCCAGTGTTTCCTATAGACTAAGAATATTTACAAGGTTGCATGAAATGTTTCCAGCATGTAGACCCTCAGAAACAATAATAATGCATAAAGAACTTCAAGGTTAAAATAATTGAATATTTATAGCTCAGTTAAGTTAAGAGCTAAAGAAGATCAGCATCTGCTGTATTTTCAAAAAGCAAAGCAAAGAACTTGAAGTTCACATGAGGAAACACTGATATGCTTCACAATAACATCAAAACAAGAAATCAGAGCCCAAAACCTAGAAAATTTTTCACATCACAATAGATTGAACTAGTTTCCTGTGGGAACACCCATAACAGCCACATAAATCTAACAGAGGTTGTGAAAAATAAACAAGTATACAGTAGAAGGAATCTAAAAGGAATACAACCTAACAGATCTTTCCTCTAACTGCCGTATGGATCACGTGGCACTTCCAGCTGTTACATTACCTGTATATAGGCCTTCTAAGTCTCCCTCGATCATATCAATAGGAAATTATCAGACCATATCAGGGGAAAAAATAAAACAAAATAAAATCAGCCTTTTTTACAACTAGAAAGCTAAACTCTAAAATCTATACTCTAAACCCAATTAATCTATCTATTATACAATGACAGACAGAGAACTGAAGAAAAGAAGTAAAGCACATTGAGCTGCTTAAAAGCCAGCAATTTCTAAAAAGACCGTCACTGTTCATAAGCCACAGCAACAACTCCAGAGCCCTCAGGAAGCCCTCTACGTGGCGTGACTCACTGTCACGCTGTGCTATTTGAAAACCAGCAAGCTGCTATGATACTTACAGCTGAAAAATACAGTGTTTACCATAATTTAAAACTTTATTCCAACTTTAAATTTTTTTCTCGCCGCCTGTGATAAAGAGGTGAGTTTCCAGAGTGGCATTGGCCCTACCTCCTGAACTGAGGGTCTTTTAAAGAAGGAATTGAACAGCTGAATGTAAAAGGGCAACTGTTACAAAAGTACTGATTTCAAAGAGCAGGTTTTTGTTGTCAGTACATAAAATAACAACTTTCTCTACCCCAATGTATGAACAGTTCTAGGATGCCCCTATCAATCCAACCAGACTACAATTTGCAGTGTTACTGGTTTATTCCAAATACTTTTGTCTGTAGATCCCCCTTGTTAAACCTTACTTGAGTAAAACCTGAACCTGGCTCTTCATTCACAGCCAGAAACCAAAGTGTTACTTACAACAGCTTTAACTTTTACCGTCAAGAAAACAAAGGGAACGCAATGGCACACTGACAACATTTTAACATGAGCTTCTTCCAAAGTCATCTCTCTCAAACAGAGAATGCAGGTGACTTTTCCCAGCGAAGTAACCTTCTCCAGTCTTGCAGAAAAAGTAAATCGTGTGCTCCTGTTATCCTCCCCCACTCCCTCCTTCACACACATGCACCCTCCCAGGAAAAATTTCTATTTCTTCCAGCTGCATCCAAAGCCCAGAGACATTAAATGCACTATACATTCCTCTTACCAGCACCTCAAAGAGAGATTTATGAAAACCTCTGTATCTAGCAATGCTCCTTAGCTGCAATAGCAAAAATATGTCAAAATTGCACACATTTAGGGCCCAGAGCATACTGGCCCAAACTGGTGCTTGCTCTTGCAATGTCACTATTTTTAGTCAGCAGAAAAGAAACGAATGTGATTGGGGCGAGCTAAGCAGCTGTGTAATAAGACACATGAATATGCATCTTCCTAACCAATGCTAACACAGGAGATACAAGCTTCTAGTCTCCTTCTCTTACCCCAGTCCGTAACGGAGAACGATCTAGGAGACTCGGCCAAACTCAAGGCTCGCGTGGACACACAAACACTTGGAATGTAATGCAAGGGGGAAGAGAAGAAACTCAATGAAGTGAGCTTCGCAAGGCCATGAAGACACCTGAAAAATACAAGTCCATTCCTGCCTCCTAGCTAACTCACCTGTTTACTGTAATAGGCTGCCTCTCCCTGCAATGTATCACTCAATTCTGAAAGCATTATGTGTCTCTCCAAAATCTCAAACTCATAGGAACACACAACACAATGGCTAGCTTTTTGATGGTATGCATCCACAGAAAAGACACAATGTGCAAACAGGGAGAGAACACAGAAACAAGCCAAAAAAAACTAGGGCAAAAACTTAGCACCAACACAGAAGAAGAAGAAAGAAAAGGGTTGGCTGAAATAAAAGGAAACAGCATCTGCACTGAGACATACCACCACCGTATACTGCTGCATCGAGTCTGAGGTTTCAGCCAGTAGTCAACTCCAAAGGGCCTCCAAGAAGAAAGGACTGTAAACTACGGAGTTATCTTCATGGTTGCTCAGGAAAGCAACACAGTCTCCATTCTGGAATTACAACCTGACTATAAATACAGCTGAGCACCCAGCCAGCTGCGAAATAATCTTAGGAAGCAAGATCATGAAACACACTGACAGATATTTATTGACAGATTTATGGTCACAAGCACTTTGCAGTGAGAGCACACAGATAAGAGCATGTTAACTTCCAGTTGGAGGAAAGGGATTGTGCTTATAGATGAAGCCATAAATATTACTAAGAAGCTTTGTGTTAAGATTCAGTGTCCATCAAGCAGTTTCATTGTGTCTTGCCAACCTGTTCACAATGAAGAAATCAGCGTTACCTCTGTGTCCTTTGCCATAACAACTAGATTGTCCAGGTTTGGCTGCAGTAGCTAAATGCTACTGCACTGCTGGGGGGTGAATAAAAAAACCCACCTGGATAGAAAATACTTGTATTTCAGTAGATATGAATATGTAGAAATAGGAGTATGTATTGTAAGATGGATATGGGTTTGTATACAATTTTCACTCAAGCTTAAAGTAAAATGGTAGTGCAATTTGCCACACCAATGTTTTACAGCTCTTACATGAATTCTGTGAATAGTCTCTTGTGTCAAGGACAGATGTGATACTATGCTTTCCAGTTCTTATTTGGGTTAAACACCTGATTTACAGATACCATACCACTGCTCCACAGTTCTGCTCTGCGCTACAGATGAGTCAGTATTTTCATCAGTATTCTACCCATGCAAAGGCATGATGTACTTAGAAAGAGAGGAAGGTAAACGTCAGGTACCTCTCTACTGGGCAGCTGTCTCACCAGCAACTTTAAGATGACAATTTTAAGCCTAGGAATCAGAATTAAAACATGAAAGCTTCATACTGGGAAGAGAATTTACCATAAGGAGACTGGTCAAGATTACGTGGTAAATGTCAAGCAGGTCTGACTGTAGGCATAGATGGAACAGGAGCTGGTAAAGCTCAGTGTGGCATAGAGGTGAAAAAATGAAAGCAACACTGAAAAGGGAAGGAAGGGAAGAATTGAAGATGGAAGAGAGATTAAAAATGGCATGATCTGAGGTAAAGAACAAAAACCCCAAAACACCAGAAGATATATCTGGGCTAACAGAGTAATTATATTTCCAGTGCAAATGTGAGACATATACCAGACACACACGAGCTAGCATGTACTTGGGAAGAATGGGGCTCTTATTTAGTGTAATGAACAGCAAAAGAAAAAAAAAAAAACACTTAACAGAGGGAAGAAACAAATCCCCCAAACCAATAATTAAATCTATTAGGATGTAAAATGTTCTCCCTGAAAGTGTTCAAAATAGCCAAAACAAAACACTGTGTGCTATACAACAGCTAGCAAAGAGAGGGTTAACATGACCTCATGCTTTCAGTAGCATGTTTTACTCTTTGGCACATCAGCATTAGAACCAGAGCATCTCAAAATTATAAGTTTTCCCCCCACAGAAACACACAATTTCAAATACCTGCAGTTCTAATATTACGCCAATGAAAAAGCATATTGTTGAACGCAGAGTGCAGCTATATAACTGTATAGCAGCCGTGCAGACACTAAAAACCATGGTATCTAAAGCAGTCTGAGGGTGGTTTTATCTTTTTTGCCCTGAGTGTTCTTCAGTCCCCTTCATAACGCTTCAAACACTGTTTCTGCAATAAGCAACTCAAGTGTCTGTCTGACACAACTACAGCATCAGGAAGCCTGGAGGACACAGACAAAAATGACTAACGAGAGAAAAACAAAGAAGGAAAATAAAAAAGCCTTGTCTAAATAGAAAGTTTTAATAATGTAACTTTGGTCTGTTGTATTTAGTTGCACTGTATCAAATCAGCTGTACTGTGACTCTGTATGAAGTTTAGGTAACTCAACATAATTTTTCTTTTATTTAAACTGATTTGAGGTATTTGCACTTTAGAAAATAAAAAGCATAGGTTTAATGACTGCATGCATCTTTTTATACCTGATTGGTAGCCATTATTAATACAAATCAATGATATGAATGGAGTTAAGAAAAGGAAAAAGTCAAAAAAGCAAGAGCTGGACAAGAGAAGGAGAAAAAAGACAAAGGAAAATAAGTTACGTAGATTAGAGCTTCATGGGGACTGCCCTTTTCCTTTCAATTCATCTTATAAGACAGCAGCAAAAAGAATGAGCCTGTCTTCTGCTGCAGAAAGAAAGTAAATCAACTGACTAGGTATTCGTGGGCAACCGATTTATCCTTCCTGAAGCTAAAATTTCCTTACCATTTAAATAAACAAGCAACTACTAATTCTGTAACGTGTACTGGTAGAAAAATCAGGAAACAAATACAGTAACAAAGGACTCAAATGTAGTGCAAACAAAGAAGAAAATATCAGTAATAAGAAATCAGTGACACTAAAATTGTGAAAGACAGATTTCAGAGAGCTATGATGAAATATGACACACATAGCCAGAAATAAAAGCAGACACCAAAAAAAGTAAGAGTTGGAAGTAACAGATGTGAGCAGAAGAAAGCTAACTCCTCCTTTGAAATGAGTGAAACAGGAGAAAATGGGGTGACTCCTGAAAAGCCACTATTTTTTGCCAAAGTCAAGTCCAGGGACTATAATAGAGTTAATGTTCCCTTTAGATTTAAAAATGATCCTACAAGGAAAATTAAATGCATTTACTTTAACAGAGGCAGTTAAAAGACATATGCTCTCCGCCTGGTTCAGAGCGTGTGCTCCGAGGCAGAGGATGTACATGCCATCGCAAGAGCTGACTCAAGTAATCTGCTTTGAAAACAGCCAACACAAAAACATCCAAGCACAAAGGACAAATACTTTCACTTTTAAAATCTCCCTTTCCAATTAAACTGAAAACACAGGGTTTTTTTTAAAAAAATAATAGTACTGACTTTTTTTCTCTTACATTACAAACACAGAGTGTATGCAATGAACATGGCAGAAAACGTGTTAGCCAGTGGTAGCTGAATGTGATTTCCTAATTGAAATTCGGTATTTTCTTGCAACAGTCATAAAACAAACTCCTTTTGCTAATGAGCAAAGAGGTGGAACCATACCAACCAACCTTCCCTTGGGACAAACGGGGAGTTGATAAGGTCATGAAAAATCTTGAGAGAGACTATGAAACAGTCATTTTTCCATTTTTACTGTAACGCAATTTTCAGCTATTGTAGCAGGCATTACTCTTTTAACAATTACTGTTGGTAGCCTTAGCATTTGGGGTGAAAGGATTGTCACTAGATCTTAGAAATAAAATTACCTATATCAGACTAAACACAGTGCAAAATCCAGACTTCTCGTTCCGGGTAACCTACAGACTAAAGGCTTTGCCTTAGTTTACTCTTAGAAAATGCTCGTTTCAGCTGTTTGTCTAAAACATACTAGTTTCTGAAGTGCTGTGCAACACTGCAGCCCCCTAGAACAAAACAGAGCACAAGTAACAGATTCAGCATCCTGGATATAGTAGTCTTTTTCTTACTCCTATGAAGCTATAATTTTATGTAATAAATTAAAAAAAATTCAGAAATGTATTATCTACCATCCTTACTTTCGGTTACAAAGCCTGGTGGTATGTCGAATGGCAGCACAAGCTTTACCAGAATTTCCACTTGAATTGTTTAGTTCTTATGGCCATTATGGCAAAGAGGAGGAAAAAAAGTGCTACGGGACTTATTGGAAGAGTTCACTGTTCCTAGACAGCATTATCAGCCTATCTTCTACGATAAACCTACCAATACAAGTATGGTTGTACAACAGGTTATAACATTCGGCAGTAGCTGAAAGGTCGTCTTAGCTCCTGATGGGGAATTAAGGCAGGGCGGAAACAACCAAGTTCGCAGTGCCTTTGTAAATAGGATTTTGATAAAGGATTGAAATTTAAGACTGGATTTCCTGACTTCTGAGTGGCAGTCCTCTTTCTTTTTGAATTAAAAAGAACAGACTGATGTTATAGACCAAAACATGCCATGTTTCCTCATCATATACTATTACAAATTTTGCTTTAAAATTAGGATTATGAAAATAATGTTATCTATTTCCACATTACCTTTTCAGAACACCAGCATTCATCCAGAAAACTACTACACACTACGGAAACCCAGAAGACAAGTCCTAGAGAACTTTTCCTGTGCTTATAAAATATAGAGACAAAATACATTCAGAATAATCTGTGTGATCTCTTGGGCCTCTCAGCTTTATAGTTATGCAACATTTCATTAGATCAGTTTTTTCTCAAGTGTTAGATGGAAAACCAATTAAACATCAAAAGATTCCTGCTTGTCAGATCAAATTTACTACTCACTGGAACAGTATGCCTTATTCACTAAATACGTGTTGACTTGGAAGTCATTGCAAACCGCATTCTTAACTAATTACAGCAACTGCTACAGAATACTGATCACTATTAAGAATCAGTAAGTTAAACTCAACGCGCCAATTATCATAGCCCTCACTTGCCAAGAGACACCAGTCCGTCAAAAGCACACTGCACAATTAAAAGTTAAAAATAACGTTTATTCTGTCCTTAATCATTGCTCCTCCACTGCTACCCAAGAGGTAGGAAACGTACTACTGTAACAAGTCTCGTGTGCCGTGGTTGGTTTCTGCAAACTACACACATCCTTATTGCAAAGAATGCTTTTCAAGTGAAGGCTGCACATATGCCATCATATAAGGAATAAGAACATGACATTGGCAATGCTGTTATGTCAGACAGTGAATGCAGCGCAGGGGACTTCTCAACAAGATGTATATTATGTGGTTTGTTTCATTTGTGGGGTAGTATCAGAAGATGCCTGGGCTTCAACTTGGGGTCAAAGGGACAAGCTATGCTAGCTGCTACAACTTGTCGCTGTGTACGTATTCTTTAACGCTGTCTGTATGGCTGAATGGATAGTCGGTCTGCTCCAATTGAAGTAAATTAATAAAATACATTTTCAGCACAGTTTCTAATCTGTGTCAACTACTGCCAATATTGCAGTCAGGTAAGCTTGAGGTTCATTTTTCTAAGAGAGCAAAAAAATCAAAAGTTTTTTTTTTAATCTGAACATTAAATATACAGATGCAAGCACAGAGAATAAATTTTGTAATTTTGTTCAGATTCTTTCATAGTTTCATTGTAGTAATATTAAAGACTCAAAAGAGCTGGCTGACACACTTTTTTGTTACACTTAAAATTATTTATCCATTAAACTCTTAGGACTTGGTGTCATTTTATTAACTTCACTGGGATAAAAATGTAGCTGTGAACACTAGCTCAAGAAGTAAAAACTTTCATGATCTAGCAACTAGGTAGCAAAATAAATCCTTTAAAAACTATCAAATGAAGCTAAAAATAAAATTAGATATAAATTCAAGTTTTAGACTGTGGTCAATTGAGGTCTAGACAAAACCCTATGTTTGTTCACTGCCTAGTCTCCAGTCTGCTCCAAGTTTGAAAAGGTAATTGAACTCAGTCTATAATTACTGGATTAGATACAGATGGGCTCTGTACATTTCAGGGAGGAAAGAACTGTTTTGATTCATTTTATGATTGCCTGTAAGGTCAAACTTTTCAAAATGTACTTTCATCTGTTAAATGGTTTCTCAAAGTCCCAGGGGGACATCTTCAATAACTGATGTTTTAAGCAATTTGGGTCTATCAGATCCAGTCTTTGAATGTAATACGCTGTCCATTTTCTAGAATTATAAATGTGCATGTAGGTTAATTGCTACAGCTCTTACATATTTTCAAAACTACACTTTTCAGAAAAATTGCAAGTTTTACCCAACAACTGTTATGCATAAATATTTGTAGAATTATTTGGTTTTAGGGTACAGAGTATCTTTGGAAATACAAATAAATAACACAAATTAGAAATGTCTTTACTCATAATTCCTTCCCGTTTGTCAGAAGTTTCTGAGAATGCTCTCTTAGGACCCAATTCAACAATGTATGAATAGCCCCAATGAATTCAGCTTGCTTTTTACAAACCAAAAAAGTGAGGAACATACCTCAATAAAAAAATTCTAAAAAGCACTTGAAGACTTCTCTTTGAGCACACTCTTCATTGAGCCTTCATCCTCACTCTCACTCACGAGATAAAATGTGGAGCAAGCAATGAGCATTAAACTTTCATTCTGCTAAGAACTTTTTGCAAACTCTTTTCTTCAATTAAATCAACCATAACTCTGCAGCCTGTTTCAGTACCACCAGGATTTCATCTTGCATCTTTAAAAGTCTTGCTTAGCTAGAAGTTCAAATGGATATCTAGCTCTGCTCTCAGTTAGGGACTCTTAGAGCTACCGTAATAGCAATTTAAAGCAGAAAACACACCATGCAATCAGAAGGCAATATAATAGTTCGTTTCATAGTCTTAAAAGAGGTAGGAAACTTAATTCCAAACAACTTACTATTCAAGGGTTTCAGTTTATTTCCATTACAACAATCTTCTTGCTTATAAAATTCCAATAAGAAAGTATTTTTTGTTGCAACATACATTTGTGTTTAATCAACAACAGTATCACACTGGCAAAAGCCTCAGTCAAACAGTTATCTTTGTAGGATCAGGCACCTATAGAGTTGTTCTGCCAGAGACTTAAGATTTATCTTGTGTAACTTCCATGATTAACATTTTATTCATATAATTTCAAAGTCCTCTTCACAAGGGACAAAGCCTGAAGTCAGAACCAACCACTGCAAAGCCCCAGCAGAAAGATGCACGATAATAACAGAGTTATTCGTATGCCTGCTCAGACAGAAGATCGTGCCTGTCACCATCAGGCTGCGCAGAATTCCCACTGCAACTCACAAGTCTGACTGAAAGAAGAAACGTCTTCCACTATACTTTAAGAACTGATTGATACAAATCAGTTTGTTCAAAACAGTTCAATCCATAAAATGCCTGCAAACAGCCATGTTTTTTTGTAATAGTAGCTCTTTTTTAAACATAAAAGCATCAGTAACAACCACGTATAAACAAATTAAAAAATGGTCTTTGAAGTAAACTTCTGTTTCTTATTAGTGTCAAAAACAAGCAAGCAAATTTACTCAAAAGATAAAGTCCATGTAATATTTGCATTATGTTCCTTTCCATATCTCTAATGGATGCTTTTAAATCTATTTCTTTAAAATTGGAATAATATTCAGATTAGAATTTACATAGGGTGCATATGCTTAATTCAATAAAATAAGAATCAGTCTTTATTTAAGAGCTACACAGAAAAGGCTTCTTTTCAATC
>NW_009259117.1:1412866-1426242 GCF_000687185.1 Egretta garzetta | reverse complement strand
ATAATAAGTATTTCAAGTGTACTGTGAGAACCCACAAACCACTCCTGAAACTACTGTAATTTTTCAGACAATAAATTGTGAAGCAATGGTAAAGTAATAGCCAGACCACAGCACTGTGTATTCTCTGTGCTGTAACTCAGAAGAAAATAAATATAAGTTGTTATACTAGGTCACATTTTAGACCAACTAACTCACTCTTTGTTTTTTTTTTCCTTTTTTTCCTTCACATTTTCATTATTTCTAAGATGTATTTTCCCATATTTGCTGTACATCACATTCAAAACCATAAGAAACTGTATCCGAGCTCTTGTAAGTATTTCCCATGTATACTTTAACGGTTCCACAGTAAGCTAGATATCTTCAGAACTGGAAATGTCGTCATTAAGAGAAATAAAATGTATTCTTACAATAAGCTAGTCTCACTCACATTATGGTGCATCACTGTGTCTTTACACAAATCTTTAAAAACAAAGGCAGGCGATATCCAATTCATATACATGAAACGTGGTATGAAGTCTACAGAAATGTAGTATTACTTAACCAACAACTACCTCACAGTGGTTAACGCTTCCTTTATTCTTAAAAAAAGCAAAACAAAACATGTAACTGTCTTTGTACACACAGAAAAAATAAATCATATAAAAAAGGTTACTTTGCAGTAAGTAACTTCTGTAGCAGGTAACTAGATTAAGCACCCTGTTAAGTCTAATATGGCTATTTTATTTTGGAAATACTTTAACACATTGTTTCCTATAAGTTCATTTATTATTAAAAATGAAGACAGAACATTCATACATTCGCACAGTCTAAGGTCAGACTGATCAGTCATAGGTCACTGAAGCAGTAGTCTGGGATTTGGGAAACTAGTATCCAATTCTTTGCTTTGGTACAAAGCAGTGTCCCATATGTAAAAAGGAATTCCTGAGCCATCCCTATGCATTAACTCCTGCATTACTTGTTGAGTACTGTACGTATTTTGCAATATATGCACTTAAGAGATTTCAAGTGGTGCAGAATCTACCAAACCAAGGGACAGCTGATTGACACCACAAATAACGTGGTTACTTATTTTTGTTTTTTCCACAAGATCCATGAACAATCGGACATTTTTTTTCTTGTGATCCTGTCCTCTAACAAAATAGTATGAGAAAATTTCTCACCACAAAGTAGATTTTTCAGACTTTAGATCATTTTTGTACCTCTTCTGTAAAAACCAAAATGAAACAACCAATCTCCCCCCCACCACATTTCTGAAAAAGGTTGACATCAGAACTGGACACAACATTTTGTCATTTTAGCAGTGCTATACTCTTTTCCTTTAATTGATAATTCCCTCTGTGTTTCATCAAACTTACATCTTTTAAAAACTTAAGGTTCTTTACTTTGGTATTGACTCCTATGTACAGCATTGACTAGGAGCCAAAGAGACCAAATTATGCCCACATATCCACAGCCAGAATCGATAAATGCCCTGCTTAAACATGCAAAAGTAACACCACGCCCAAGAATCTTTGCATACAAGTAATTATTTTTCTATATAGTTGAATGACCCATGCCTCAACTTAAGCCTACGTAAAGGAACTCTTTCCTTTTTTACAGCAGAAACTACAGAGTGCATCACACTGTCCAGCTGAATTGACCCAAAGAAAATTATATATAACAAAGACAACTGAAGAAAGAAGAATTTTAAATTAATCAAAAATTTGTAGCTGTCACTTGAAAACGGGTATGCCACAAGGTTCTGAAAGAAGAATATCCCAAGAACACGCACATCTGTTAAATATTACAAGCCAACTGTCAACATCCTAAGTGAAGTTTTAATTTAATATTTTTTCTTTCTTGATGTTTTACCTTTAGTCAATGCCTTGTGAGAGTATCAGCTTTCTATAAGAAACTGTTAAATATAAAGAAATGTTATTGTAGCATGTTTATAAAATCATAGTTCGAGAACTTTTTATTTTTCTAAAGCCTGACCACAACTTAATTATCTGCAGGACATTCCAAGCTCACAATTGCAAGCTCCAGTTCCCAAGCAATTTTAAACAATATCTACTGTACAGGACATACGGTATTGCAGATACCACAACATGGTAGTGTTTCCAAAAGTCAGCATTAGAGCCTTTTAGACATGGTTTTTATTTTCAATAAATATTTGTTTCCCTACTAATCATTAAATGGTTTTCACCACCAATACATGCTTGTCTTTCACATGTCAGTTTGCTATCACCATTTATCTTTAATAAAAGTGAACTAGTTATAAAAAAAGACAGATATAATATATAACATGCTTATGTTACACATAAAGTGCTGTAAGACTAAGCATTATGTTCCTCTGCAGCTCACACAATGTTTTGCTTCTTTTCCAGGAAAGAGCAAGAGTAAAACCAAGAAAAAAAACCTGCTAAACGGGACATAAGGTAGAGGGAAAAATTAGACCATTAGCTCAGCCAAAAACTCTCAAAGGAAAGATGGAATTTCTTTAAGAAAGAGAAATCTCAAAAAGCCTGGGAATGCAAAATTGTTTCTAGTTTGCAAGAACATCCAAACCACCTGAAAATAAGCAAGAAAAAAAATTCCATAATGCAATTATATCTTTATTTTAGACATGTCAATCTGGAAAACAGCAGACGATACAACACTTCTAGAACAATTCGGAACTCCAAAAGCATGCTTTTCCTCCTAAAAATACCAATGCTCCATAGAAGGTCTTGGTTTCAACACACTGCTGACAAACTGCCCTTTCTTCCTGCCCCTGTAATCAACTTTCCCCTTCTCTGGAGACTGAGGACTGCGGGTGTTCTGCGCTCCCAGGCATGCTGCCACCATGGAGCCAGCATAGAGTCCCCACCGCACTCATGGTGGGCTGCCATACAACCCGGTGCTTGCTTCTCACCTCCTCTTTTACCTGCCAGGCCTCAGGAGTGTATTTTGTTCCAGAAACCCCCAGAAGTCTTGCAGCAAGATTACTTCTGGTCTTCTAAATGTAGTGGTATTTTAATTTCATCTGTACTGAACATTTAAGGACGTACTTTTTTTTTTTCTCCCCCATTAAAAAAAAAAAAATCATTGAATGACCGTATTAGAGTTCTAATTAGACTATTACTCCATATTAGAGCTCTAATAAACTTGTGAGTCAAACCAATACCCCTTCTCTTATTTTCAACCACAGACCAATGTAACATTCAAGAGCTTCTGGGTATCCTCAGAGAGCCTTGACCAGCATTCACCTGAAACCCATTTCACACTTGCTGTCCAAGTGAGACACAGAGAGATGGGAAATACCAGTCAGTCGCATCTTGTCCTACAGAAATTAAATACTCAGTTTAGAATCAGCAAGATTACATCCACATCCAAAACCATTTAAAAGTCAACCAAAAAAGGAAACAGCCAGTGGGAAACATCAAGCGATCTATTAATAGTGGAAAAGCAAAAGATTGAAAGGAAGCTGGATTACATTTAACTGTATCTGGGTTTTGGTTTGTTTGTTTTTCAAATGCTGGACAATACCTGTGGAAATGGGTTAGATTTAAACTTGAGCAGGTGCAGGACATCCGCCTTTCTATTTCTCTCACCACCCTCCATCGAAACGGAAGGCAGAGGCAGAAGGAACAGAGTGAAGGGGTAAAAAAGGACAACAAGCACCTCAAGGCTGGTACCTGATGATTACACAATGTCATTTTTTGGCAGACAGAAAGCTTTGACACACCACCCTGAAGTCAGGAAGCTTACATTTTCAAGAAAGTATCAATCATTTAAAATTCTATGCAATTATGTCACACTGTAATATTTTCAACACTAAAGAACATTTTCCCAAAATTGCTGGAAACTATTCATGCCTCCAATTTTCACCCTTTAATTGCTTTCACTGCTGAAGCTACAATACCAGGTTTTAATATTTGACAGTCTGAAAAAATATTTTCAAGCATAGTGGTCTGAAGTTTCAAAGACTGACCATATAATTACATAGTCTTTCCCTGAAAAACTGCGTTTCCTTTTGTCTATGGTGAAACACACAAAAACTTAATCCACTCATTACCAAAACCACAAGGAATCAGCTCAGCATTACAGCAATAACTAATCCTGATGACCAAAACCAGCCCCAATTAGTAAAAACACAAGTGTCAGTACTCCTCATTGAAAGCAATGATTTGTAACAGGTTTTTGTGAGAAGTTGCAAAATCTTTATGCTTTGACATAGCTATTCTGTGAGATTAGGAGAGTTTAAACACAGGGGGGTTTTGCTGATCACATGTGTGAAGCATAGCTAGCATCCTAAATTACAGTATCTCCCCATTTTATTAATATTTCAATACACTTCAGAGTTCAAAGCAATTAACGTGTGATGACTGAGAAATTCTGTTCACTAATTCTCACATAGAAGAAAACTCCGTAGTCCAAGTCTAGATTTAGCAGAAACTAACAAAAATAGTACTTTTCAAATGTGCAAGATGTAAAGAACACTCCTCTCTACCTAACTTCTACCTAATTTCTGCACACAGAAAATGAGAACTGCAGGATGCTGGAAGAGTCACGGGTAAGTTCTCCTCCAGGCTACTATCCACAAAATTTGTCCTATTTTAAAAAAAAAAAAAAAAAAAAAAAAAAAAAAAAAAAAAAGAGGAGAAGGAAGGGAATCAGGATCTTGAAGTTGCTAACTTCCAGAGAAATTAGCTTTATTTTGGCCTCCCTGCTAATACCTGGAAAAATAAATCCCAACAGTTAAATCTCTAATGAATCACACTCATATACTTTTAGGTCTGCTTATTTTTAAGTTCATTTCTGTCCCAAACAAGAGATTATGATTTAAAAAAGTTAAATACAGAGCCCAAAGCTTCTAGCACTGACAGTGTATCGAAGTACTCAAAATGAGCTGTTCTTGTTCCAAAATCTTGGATAAAAAAAAAACCTCATAGAAATGGTAAAAAGCATAAGTGCATCAAATAAATTCACTAACATATAAGCATTAAGTTTCATTCTCACTCTTCCTTCTTTCATTTCCCTTCCTTCCTTTTCTGTTTAGATGCATTCTCTCATAACCTCTATATAATGTCTTGGTATTCATTCTTTTTCTTTTTTACCCATATTTCCACCTATTATGTTAGACTGTCTCTTCCCCGACCTACATAATTCTATTTTCTTCCATCTAAGCCTGCTCACATTGTCGTCTTTCTCTGCCATTGTATCTCTCCAGCTTTTCAGATGCCACAGGACCCGCCACCCTGCCCCTAGCCTGCCTTTCTCCTTCTTCACATGTCAGGCTAATGTAACCTATGTCTGAGGAAAGGAGGAGGCTACATATGATAAACCTCAGCTTTCCTCCACTTCCTTATGCACTACTTTATTTATAAATTTTGTCCTTATTTGTGGCAAGATGACAAATCAAGAACTCCCAGGAGGTGCCAATTTAATGGACAACTATAGTCAGGAAAGAGTTCATAGTGACCAGCTACATGATATAACAATTCCTCCAACAACTGTAAGTCAGGGAAGAGCCTCCCACAACCAACCTGGCCCTGGAAGGAGGTGAGGCGAGGACGAAAACAACGTCCTCAAAATGGGAACTGCAGCCTTAGATACTTTTAGACTCGTCAACACCACATGAGGTCCAGTTAGTCAAAACAAAACTAACAGGCGACTAAGGAAAGTTGTCTCCGAAGCCAACTTTCAATCCTGCTGTTCAGCTACTCTCAGAAAATAATTCCCATGGAGTTAAGAATGTACTTAAAAACAAACAAACAAAGCAGGGGAAGAAAACAACAGACATTTGCACAGACATTTCCCAAAATATAAGACTTCGTAACTCTTCTCCCAAGGCCAACCTATACCCCCACCACTGTTACTGATATGAGTTTTGATAAAACCAGAAGCATCACATGGGGAACATTAGTGATTTGGCATTTAATCCTATTGTGTTAAACAACGTCAGCATTTCGTTCCTCTCCAAAAAATCTTTTGCAAAAAAACCCCCAACAAAACACCAAAAAACCCCCCACTTTCCTCTGCTATTTCCTTAACCAGCTTTTTATGTGTTTCTCCTCTAGTAACTAAAATTATCAACTTCTTTCCTTTCCATCTCTCAGGCTAAATTTCTTCTCTAACAAGGAAATGAGAGGTAAAAACAATAAATGCTCATAATAAAAAACATTAACCATAATTTGCAGAGGCAAAGAGATAAATCTGAAATATTAGAAAGCAGTACACTGTAACTCCCTATTTGAAAAAATGTAATTTAGAATCGTATTTTCTGCCTGGGAAATGGGGGAGGGAAACCCATGTGCATGTAAATGAGTACAAAATGCAGCACCATCAAGTAAACTTCGAGGAAAAAAGTGACTTCATAACTGTACGTGGAAGAAGTCAGAATTAATTCTAATGACCTCAGCTATGGACCCAATTTATTAGAACTTACCTCTCATTAAAAGTTAAGAAGTGAACTGAAATATCACTTGCTGTCCAAAATTTGGCACAGTCATTAATTTCTAATAAAGACTATAATTGGTTCTACCATAAGCAGTATATATTTCCCTTGCATCCAAATATTCTCTCATGGGAGTTATTCTTATGTAATCATTAGAGTAAAAATGACCGTATAAACCAACCTCAGTTAGAATTTTTTAGTTTGAGTATAAAACCAAAAAAAAAAAAGCGCACACCATTTTAATCATCTTCAGCCATTTCCCTCATAGCACTGGTTAGTATCAGCTACTCAACTACAACAGAAGTAGTCCACTATGTGACCGTGCAGTCTTTGATGAGTTCTGCCATGGACTTTAATGGTACCACTCTCGGATATGGAAGTCTTCAGGATTAAGCCCTATTCAGGTCTATTCTATACCTGGCAAATACATGTCCCATCCTATAAAATGTTAATATAGCAAGCTGGTTATTTCATTACTTTGGGCATTTCTTGGTCTTTTAAAAAGCTTAGATGTAATTCGATAGCTTCTGCAGACACCAACCTGAACTTGACTTGGAAGCAGCAGCATAGTAACTACTGTCATATTCTAACAAAATGCTTAATACTTGGAATTTTTATTTTTATGTACCTTATACTTTTAGAACAGGGATGGTACTACTCCCTGCACCAGCAAATTAGTACCTGCCAACCACCGAAGCTACTATATATCCGAAAGCAGGCAGCGGAAAAGCCTGTGGACCTCCCAATCTGCAAGCCAACTCTTTTTTCTTATGATACTAAAATGGTATTAAACACAAGGAATCCTTTGTTTGAAATCTAGATCTAATCATCTCCTAATGTTTTTCAAAGTTTTTTTTGATTTGTAAACCCCTAGAAATTTTCCAGTGAGAGTGCAGACTTGTCTTTCTCTATTAGTGCCGTGTACTGGCTACTGATTACATACTGTAACCAGACCCATTACACAAATTCAGTGGCTGAATTTTATTCTTGGTACCTCTTCAAACAATCCTGAATAGCCTGAAAGGGATCAGAAAGTATATATGTTTAGAAACACTCACTTGTAATTGTGCTTTGTCAGTAATCATGTCATGCAATTCAGGGTGGTCAATTTGGGGGACGAGCTACTGGTCTGGGCATTCCCCTTGGTTTTTTAGGCTTTATTAATGCAGCGACAGTGGCAAAGATTAAGCCACTGAAAATACCATATACAAACACCCTTATGCCTTTTTTTTTTCTCCTACAAGAATGCTCCGAATACCAAAATGTGCGGGAAGATCCCATGTTTGGGACCAAGGACAAAACATCAGTTTTCCATCTCTTGTAATAGCAACATTATTTCGAATTATCCCGTGGCCTGCATCCAAACAATGAGATATGTTGGACTTAACAAAGGCTGTTTTACTCAGAGTATGTAAAGTTAAAAACAAAACAAAACCAAAAAAGCCACCGCTAATCTATGTGTGGCCAAAGCAGTAAACTACAAAGGTCAGGTGACATTGTAATTAAAAGGTTTGCTCAAAACATATATCCAATGTCATTTGCTCTGGCTTTCACGAGAACTACTTTTGGAGGCAAGTTTTATCTGGGGATTTTTCCTCCTCATTACATATTTGTACAGAGCAGCTGAACATATTCTTAATGTGAATATTGGCCTATCATACCAACTTTTTTGAAGAATCAGTTAATCATCCTACAGAATCCATACACAGAAGTTATATGAATAACAGATGTTGTAGCCTCATGAATCTGGCATCCTTATGCGTTCAACAACTTCAAACACAGACATTTGATCATTCTGAAATTTTGCATTGCAAGACTTAGAAACATTTAACGTTTCAAATTTTCCATTCTAGAGGATATGTTTTCAGATATGTCTGGTATTGCTTTTGAAGAATTCATGCTCCAGCACTTCATTTTTTAGCTTTTTGCAAAACCTTAAAGACAACGAGAATCTCCCTAACAAAACACAAAATTTCATTCACGGCTGCAGTCAAGTCACGAAATTCTGCTTGACCACCGATTTATCTCTATTTCTGCTAATAGGCTGCATCAGCCTTGATACCATTTCCCCACCACATATTGAACAGTCAGCAATGATAAGAAGTTCTCATTCCTTCAATATTTTCAAATAACTAAGAAAAAAGCATATTTGACAGACGATATTCCCAGTAGCTCATACTTGCCATGAACAAAAATAAGAGCAAAGGCTTAAATAGAGAGATTTCCTAAAACTGTCCTGAGACAGAAGTTCAAGGGCCCAACACCTTCCAAAATTGACAATCTTTTAAAATATCCAAAACTGCAGGTTTAAGACCATGGCAAAGCTGTGAACAAGTATCACATAAACTGGGCCTACGCTGTACCTGAGCTGCTTATGTTTGTCCCTGAGCACTTACTTCAAGCCCAGTGGTTTTTATTGAAATACTTTTGCTCTAATCCTTAAAATTCTTCAATCACTTAGCACACTCAGTGTAATCTCAAATCTGATACCATATTAAGGAACTACATAAGCCTGTAAAAGTATGATGAAATGCAAACTTTAATAGCCCTGCGTACTACATTTTAGATAGTCGTGTCACTGTAAAAGTCTAGGACAAAAAAAAAAAAAAGAAAAAACTGCTTTTATTTTAGTTGACCAAAAAGCACGAACATATACACAATGAATTCTAACAGTCTTTTATACATTGCAAGCAATGGGAAGTCTGTCACTGTTATTGAAGCTTTCTTGTAGGGATTCCCTCAACAATCATTTCTTACCCAGACCTAGTCGAGATGTAACTGGTGCACAGGTGGAGAGATGCCAAAAACATCCACCATACATACAGCATTAGTCATCTTGCATTACATATCAGACAATCCAATGGTTGTACAATGCAGCTGACAGACCAAAAAAACCCAAACCAAATAAACAGTGATGGGTCAATGCTGGGGCAAAGAAAATCCTTTCAGAAGTTCATGGCCATAACAGTCCTCTTTGATTTAGAAGAGCATCCGTAAGCAAACAGATCAGTTTTGTCACAGTTTAACAACATCACCAGCAACAGCCGTCTCTGTAACTAACGTTACGCTGGCTTTAGATAACCTCATAACATCCTTGTGCTACCAACTTAGTCTCAAACACAAAAACCTCCATCAGCTCCCCACAGACTGCAGTAATATGGCATACCTGAGCATAAACCAGTCAGCTTTCAAAAAATACAAATTAACACAAAATGTTGAAATATTTTTTGTGACTAAGGCAAAATATCAAGAACACGCAAAATGTATCTTCCCATCTCTAAACCGATTTCCCCATACAATATCGATTCAATTCAAAGCTCTTACATTCTACATTCTCCGTGCCTACTTCAATCCACCTAAAAAATCATGGTAAGTTTGAGAATGTAAAACAGGACTTTATAACTGCATCTCCCATGTGCAATGGCACTTCACCATAAACACAGAAGCTCATTGTGCAGACACAGAGCTTTCTTAGGAAAGAAAAATGAAATTCAGTAGAAAATAAGGAACTACTACAACTTCACCAGCTTCTTCTCCAAATGCTAAGCACCTTCAATCTTCCTTTTTAAACACCACTTAGAGTATGTCTGAAGAAGACAAAGAAAAGAAACCCAATAAAATACACGTTTCCACAGTCCTCAGATCCCACAGCTACACTTATTGTCCTTTGGGGGAAAAAGGAGGAAGAAAATACACTATGTATGACAGAGAGTTACATCGTTTAATACAGTTCAGCCAAGTGCCCAACCACATTAATAATACGACAGAAAACCTCCACGGGATGGGCTAGAAAGGAGATCTCTGATCCTACTGCTGCCCAGCTGCTCCAGGCGGGGCTGAGCACCCTCCTACCCCCGTGGTCCAGCTGCGCTGCCGCATGTTTGGACGAGGGCTGGCTGCTGCTCCTGCAGTTTGGGGCGCAGGTGGAGTCAGCACAGCTCTACCTGCAAGAAGCGAGGCAAACCCACCCAGAATATAACATTGAAAGGAGTAGGTCTGTGTGTAGAGTGCACAAATATTTCAAAATTTCCATATTTGCATGTCAAATGGAGATCTTCAACTCAGGACTTTGGGATTGTCTGGTTTGGAGCAAAGGAGGCTGAGGGGCGACCTCATTGCTCTCTACAGCTTCCTGAGGAGGGGACGTGGAGAGGGAGGTGCTCAGCTCTTCCCCCCAGGCAGCAACAGGACACATGGGAATGGTTCAAAGCTGCACCAAAGGAGGTTCAGACTGGACAGGAAGAAACGTTCTTTACCGAGAAGGCGATCAAGCACTGGAACAGGCTTCCTAGAGAGGCGGTCGACACCCCAAGCCTGTCCGTGTTTAAGAGGCATTTGGACAATGCCCCTGATAACACACTTTAACTTTTGGTCAGCCCTGAAGTGGTCAGGCAGCTGGACTAGACGGTCGTTGTAGGTCCCTTCCAACTGCAACTATTCTACTCTGCAACCTAACAAGGCATAATGAAAGTGGTGCCTAGGTGTAGGTTATTCAGGGTCTCCACTGTTATCCTATATGATTCTGACCAGTATCTTTCACAACGATGTTTAAAGACAACACTAGTTAACCATTTGATATGTTCCTCAAATTAAACAATGAACAAAAAACCTGTACGTAGACATGGGAGAATTCACTAGCTTTTGGGGAGCTTTTTTAAAAAGAAATACGTTAAAGAATTAATGCACCTATCAAAAATTACATTTGCAAGCTAAGTTGCATAGTCTTGGAAGAAGCAGCTAAATTTTTAATTGCAAGGCTACAACAAAGTATTTGAAAGAGGGTTCAACACATACATAATCAAACCAAACTGTATTTGGATGAAACTAGCGATTAAAGCCATAATTTATTTTACTACAAAGCTTATTCTCCTAGCTGCAGTTTCAGTGTTTTATTCACACATTAAAATGGCGGTCTCTGGTCTGGCAGGTTGTTGGCTTACTGTCACAGATGTAACCGAGTTACAGGAGCAGAGCAAAGCTGATCCATCTCACTCCTACTCACTGATCAGCACATTGACAGAGATCATGTTCAGACGTGCTTCAGCAACACATTTTTAGCCTTGGCTTCTTCTCCAAAGTCACTGTTTATGTAAGTACTGTTAATTAAACCCACTCTCCCCCCAGACAGACCCCTTCAGCTCATCCATGTTGGCACTGGCCATTTACTTCACTTGAAGCTCTTGTAATTAAACAATATACTTCTATCCACCTCTCCGTCCTTCTTTCTGTTGCCTGGACAGGGCCCCAAGGAAACTCAGAAAGGAGAAGGAGCTCACAGAGAAGACCAGGGCCAGCAGGAAATAGTAGATGTAAATAGGGGGAAACAAAGGACTAAAGCAGGAGGAAAAGGATGTAGCTATAGCATGCCATCACTGCACAGGACTACAGCTGGGCAAGGAGAAGATGTAGGTGAGGCTAAGCTCAAGTGTGAACAGAGCTTAAGAAAACTAAAACAGCGAGGAAGCAGAAGCACAGGAGCCTTGGCGGTAGAAAGAGAAGAGAGAGAAAAGACTGGGAGGGAGGAAGAAGTGGGTGTGAGCCTAGTCTGAGGCTATACATTATTTGGAATACAGAAACTGAGAAGGAGGAACCAAAGTGCAGACAGAGACAGTACTGGAGGCAATGGGGCAGAAGGTAAAAAGCAATGGGGCAGAAGGTAAAAAGCTTTGGAAAACAGAATTCTGCAGCTGTAGGGGTATCTAGAATGGAACCTAAACCCCTCAGATTCCCTCTTGCTTCCTCAATTACTGCAAATAACTGTGAAACACTTGACAAAATATCCAAACACCATCTAGTGCTAAACCCTTAGAGGGTGACAACCTGCCCTCAGCACCAGCCCAAGTGCTGGGGTTCTGAATGGCAGATTTAAAAGTTGCAGCCACGTTGATGACGCACATGAATGTCAAAACGATGCCTTGTGATAAAACTTCAACCCTTTTTAGAATTCTGTAAATTCACAGGCACACAAGTTGTGTTAAAAATTAAAAAGGCTGCCCTGTTCTGGGGTGAGACTGAAGGAGCCTGTTCGAACACTGCAGAACGTGGAGTATCTTTTGTTAAAAACAGGAGATGCGGTGGCGGGGGGAAAGTAGATCTCATGCACAAAGATCTTGAATGGACTTTTAAGGACTGGTCTGATCACTGCAGACAGATCCCTACCATAGAACTCGCAATTGACAAGTCACTTAAATCAACTTTTTGTAGTCGTTAATAATTATGCGTTCATTTAGCAGGTACCCATTTTGACACCCTCTGCTTAGGCCTCAAAGCAATCACTGAGCTACTGAACATCAAACATCAAGTGTAACAAAACACATTAGTTTTTAGGCACTCTCTCTAACAACTGGGAAAAGTACAATGAACACAGAAATGTGACATTAATATCTGTGCTTGAAAACTAAACCATTCTAAGTTAGAACGTGACAGAACAAGGTTACCTGTACATTCTTTGTCTAGTCCTAAATTTGCATACACGCTCTGTAACCCTGTGTCCTCAGAGAGCGTACTGAGCACTCTTTTTCTTTCAGCTTCTCAACGTATGGCCCCGTGCCTTATGAAACACATGCTACTCAAACCCTGCTTTGGTATCAGACTTCTTCCCTTGCCTTCTACCCAGTAAGGAGGAAAATAATCTGCAGCAAGTTTGTTTTTACAACACGACTGAGCACCAAAGACTTACTAATGCTGGTCAGCCTTCAGCTGTGTAACTCCGTACCTTCTATGTGCTTGCCTTTTCATGTCTTAAATTGTTGCGATTACCTTTTCGCATGTAATTTGGATAGAACTGGCACTTTACAGCCATACTGACTGACAGAAAAAAACAAAATAATACTGAAGACAGCACATACGGTGCAACACCACGAACGCTTACGCTCACATCTGTCATGGAAGCGACCTCTTACGTGGCAACTGGCAGAGGGAAGCACCCGCGCGAACGCAGGCAGGGCCGCGGCAGGGG